>NC_080724.1:20012500-20105000 GCF_019097595.1 Hemibagrus wyckioides
TTTACTGCCCCCTACTGACCACCACACACACTGCAACATAAGACTCCTGGAGCTCCGAGCTGTTTTTAAAGACTGAAAGTAACACACGTGAAGAAAACTAAATTGATGAGTTATAATCGTTTGATTGGACTAAATAAAAAAAGATGTCCAGATGCAGCTGGACACACAGCTGGATTCAAAAGTGATGAATATTCCTGAGGTGAAATATCAGAGCAAGGCACTGTGCCCCGTCTCATTCTTTAGAGTGGGGATTTGTTCGTTATTTGTATTGTTCATTGCTTAGTGTGGGATTTTATCTTTCTTATCTTTATAATTTACCGGAATTTGTTACTGCTGTGTTATTTAATGTGTGTTAATGAGTGTGTTAAAAATGTCATTTAAAAAATTGTTAAAAATGGTTTAGTGTGTGTATTTTGCTACTTTTATTGATTGTTTATTGTGAGTATTTTGTTACTTTGTTGTTTATTGTGTGTGTTTTGTTACTTTATTGTTTATTGTGTGTATTTTGTTGCTTTTGTTTAGTTTGTGTATTTGTTGCTGTTAGACTAGGGTTAGGGTTAGTCAGAATATGATAAACAAACAAACAAATTCATTAATAATTGAATAATTTAATAAATGTGTAACTTGTTAATAATTTTTAAGACTGTGTATTAAGCAGCTGATCAGTTTGATTCTTACTTCACAATAATTCAAGCTATTTGATATCAATGATTTATTATTTATTTTCACCCTCTGATGACCTTTCACCTTATGAGGGCCGTAAAGCAGATTTCCTGTTTTCCATTCATCATGATTCTAAACTGATCTTATTTTAAGCTTTCTTGTTACAAATCATTATCATCATCATCATCATCGTCATTAATAAAATCTTGAAGTGTTGATTGATGGATGCTGATTCCTGATGTCTTTACTACACTTCTCCAGTGTTCAAGATAGCAACCAATCAGCTTACAGCTTCACACATTAACAGAACTCTCTCTCACTTGTTCTGTTTCTCTCTCTCTCTCTCTGTGTGTGTGTGTGTGTGTTTGTCTGTCTGTTTGTCTCTCTTTCTCTTTGTCTGTTTGTCTCTCTCTCTCTGTCTCTCTCTCTCTCTCTCTCTCCCTATCTCTCTCTCTTTCAGGTTTAATCAGAACAGGAAGTAAATTATTCAGAGGTGCTGTGTGGAATATAAGGCCTCTGATTGTCACTTTTATTTTCCCCTCACTGCATTATTTACAGCCACCAATAAGTCTTTGTCGCTGTTGCCCTGTCATAAGAAATCGCATTTCTTCACTCTCTCTATCCGCCTCTTGCTCTCCTCCAGATCAGTACCATTCCAGGGTATTTCTGTTTTCTTTTATTTAAAAAAAATCTTTTTAAATTATTTTATTTATATTTTTAAGAGAGCCTTTCCAGTAAAATCCCTTTCTAGTATGGATTATTTCATGATAAGATTTTAACCAGGTGCATTGACACTTAAAATGCAATATTCAAACAGGCAAATATTTAAATGGTTTGGTCAGCGCATGACTCTGTGCCACACTGGAAGTCCTGACCTGTCTGGCACTTCAGGCAAAATTTTACTCACCGCCATCCCGAGAGCGCTAAACCCCATCCTTACCACACGCATCCACTCTTCAGCTCATAATCCAAAACATTAGCAGTTCTCTACTACAACTTATTCTTAACTAATGTTAAAACTTTTTTGAAGCAAATTCAGCAAATAATGAAATCAATCTGGCTTTCTATGTATTTTATCTCCTACATAAACTGATCTATAATCTACATGTGGTGGGCAGTGTTCATGACCTCCCAGCTCCCTGGGTCGATCCTGAACTCGGGTTATTTTGCATGTTCTTGTCTTGTCCATGTGGGTTTCTTCCCACCTTTACCTAAGTGTATATTACATAAGTGTATAAATGTTTACAAGAACCCTCTTTGTTTACAAGCCTCTTATTTTTGCACATTGTACGGTATCATATACAGAATGTACACTGGTTGGCGCTATCTTGTGTATTTGTCCTAGTGTTTTGTATTGTCTGTTTGTGCTGTCATTTGTCTTACTCTGTTTGCACTAGGTTGCACTTGATGTGGCTAGGACATCTTAATTTAAGTCCTTAGATCTTTGTTGTTTATGTAGCTCTGTGCTCCTGGACTTTGTCTGCTATATATAGTTGAAATGACAATAAAAGCTTCTTGACATGACCTGACCTGACTTGACCTTCCAAAAACATGGCAGTAGGCTGATTGGTGACGTAGGGGTGTGTGTCTGTGTGTGTTTGTGTGTGCATGATATCCCAGTTTGTGTCCAATTTGTTTAGCCACCACACTACTACTGTTCCCACAATAGGATCACACAGGTAACCGGGAATAAAAGATAATTCAGTGATAACCTAGGATAACCCAAGATAAAAGATGAATGGATGATATCCCAGGATAAAACAGGATTAAGGGCGGATCAGTGATAAACCAGGATAACTAAAGTTAATCTAGGAACCCAGAATAAACTAGGATAAACTGAGATAAAATGAAGAATCAGCGATAAACCAGGATAAACCTGGATAAACCAGGATAAAAGACAAATCCATGATAACCCAGAATAATCCAGAATAACCCAGGACAACCCAAATATTAATGAATGATATATCAGGATTAAATTTAAAAATAAAAGAATAGCCTAGGATAACCCAAGATGAAAGATGAATGAATGATATATCAAGATAACTCACAATAAAGACTAAATCAATGATAAACCAAGATAACCCAAGATAAACTAGGATTAGCCAGAATAAACCAGAGTAAACTGAGATAAAAAGAAAAATCTGTGATAAACCAGGATAACTCAGGATATACCTGAATAAACTAGGATAAACTGAGATAAAACACGAATCAGTGATAACCAAAAATAACCCAGGATAATCCAAGATGAAAGATTAATTAATGATATACCAAGATAACCCAGGATAAACCAGAAAAAAATTGTGAAACAGTGATAAACAGGGATAAACTAGGATAACCTAGGATAATCCAGAATAACCCAAGATGAAAGATTAATGAATAATATATTGGGATTTAATTTTAAAAATTTAAGAAAAAATTAAAGAATAACCCAGGATAACCCAAGATCATGTCATGTCATTGTCTCCCGCTTATCATCCCGCGGGCAGCAGTCTAAGCATGGATGCCCAAAACTTTCCTCTCCCTAGCCACTTCCTACAACTCTTCCGGGGGAATTCCAAGGTGTTCCCAGGTCAGCCGAGAGACATAGTCCCTCCAGCATGTCCTGCATCTTCCCCGGGGTCTCTTCCCTGTGAGGCATGCCCGGAACACCTCCCCTGGACCTCCAGGAGGCATCCGAAGCAGATGCCTGAGCCACCTCAACTGGCCCCTTTCAATGTGGAGGAGCAGCGGCTCTACTCCGAGCTACTCCCGGGTGACAGAGCTCCTTACCCTATCTCTAAGGAAATGCCCCGCCACCTTACAAAAGAAACTCATTTTGACCGCCTGTATCCGGGAGCTTGTCCTTTCAGTCATGACCATAAGTGAGAATAGGAACATAGATTGACTGGTAAATTGAGAGCTTTGCCTTTTGGCTCAGACCATTACATAGACCGCATTACTGCTGCCGCTGCACTGATCCGTCTATCAATCTCACGCTCCATCCTTCCCTTACTCGTAAACAAGAGATACTTAAACTCCTCCACTTGAGGGAGGAACACCCCTCCATCCTGGAGGGGACAAACCACCTTTTTCCGGTCGAGAACAATGGCCACGGATTTGGAGGTGCTGATCCTCATCCCAGCCGCTTCACACTTGGCTGCAAACCACCCCAGTGCATGCTGTCATCTGCAAAAAGCAGAGGTGAAATTCTGTGGTCCCCAAACCGGATTCCCTCCATCCCCTGGTTGCGCCTAGAAATTCTGTCCATAAAAATAATGAACAGAACCGGTGACAAAGGACAGCCCTGCCGGAGTCCAACATGCACTGGGAACAGGTCTGACTTACAGCCGGCAATGCGAACCATGCTCCTGCTCCGGTCATACAGAGACCAAACAGCCCTTAATAGAGGGCCATGGGCCCCATATTCCCGGAGCACCTCCCACAGAATGCCATGAGGGACATGGTCGAATGCCTTCTCCAAGTCCACAAAACACATGCAGACTGGTTGGGCAAACTCCCATGAACCCTCAAGCACCCTGTGGAGGGCATAGAGCTGGTCCAGTGACTAGGACGAAAACTGCATTGTTAAAGGTCAGACTCTCCTCTCCAGTACCCTGGAGTAGACTTTCCCTGGGAGGCTGAGGAGTGTGATACCCCTATAGTTGAAACACACCTTCCAATCCCCCTTCTTAAAAAGAGGGACCACCACCCCGGTTGCCCAGTCCAGAGGCACTGTTCCTGACTGCCAAGCTATGTTGCAGAGACGTGTCAGCCAAGACAGCCCCACAACATCCAGAGACTTAAGGTACTCAGGGCGAATCTCATCCACCCCCGGTGCCTTGCCACCAAGGAGCTGCTGGACTACCTCAGTGACTTCAGCTTGGGTAATGGATGAATCTACCTCTGCGTCCTCAGCCTCTGCTTCCGAAGGAAGGCGTGTCAGTGGAATTGAGGAGATCCTTGAAGTATTCCTTCCACCGTCCGACAATGTCCCCAGTAAAGGTCAGCAACTCTCCACCTGCACTGTAAACAGTGTTGGCAGAGAGCTGCTTACCCCTTCTGAGGTGCCGAACGGTGTGCCAGAATTTCCCTGAGGCTGACCGATAGTCCTTCTCCATGGCCTCACCGAACTCCTCCCAGACCCAAGTTTTTGCTTCAACAACCACCCAGGCTGCAGCTCCCTTGGCCTGCTGGTACTCATTAGCTGCCTGCGGTGTCCCATGAGCCAACCAGGCTCGATATGACTCATTCTTCAGCTTGACTGCATCCCTTACTTCCAGTGTCCACCAGTAGGTTCAACAGACACCAGAGACACCATAGTCAGCTCTGGATAGCTGCGTCAACAATGGAGGAGGAAAACATGGTCCACTCAGACTCAATGTCCCCAACCTCCCTCTGGAATTTGTCGAAACTCTTCCAGAGATGGGAGTTGAAGACCTCCCTAACAGAGGGTTCTGCCAGACGCTCCCAACAGACCCCCACAATACGTTTGGGTCTGCCAAGTCTGTCCGGCATCTTCCTCCGCAAGCGGATCCAACTCACCACCAGGTGGTGATCAGTTGACAGGATACCCAGGATAAAGTGATATTAAAGATGAATTAGTGATAACCCAGAATATCCCACAATAACCCAAGATAAATGATACATTAACGATATATCAGGATAAATCAGGATAATCCAGAGTAACCTGGGATGGAAGATAAATTAATAATATACAAGACTAACCCAGGATAATCCAGAATAACCCAGAATAACCCAGGATAACCCAAGATGAAAGATGAATGAATGATATATGAGAAACAAGAAGAGTCAGTGATAAACCAGCATAACTCAGGATATTACAGGATAAACTAGGATAAACAGTGAATCACTTGTACCCCAGAACAATCCAGAATAATGCAGGATAAACTGAGATAAAAGATGAATAAGTGATAACCCAGAATAACCCAAGAGGAAAGATAAATAAAAAATATATCAGGATAACCCGGGATAATCCAGAATGACCCAGGATAAACCAAGATAAAAGATAAATCAATGATAAACCAAGATAACCCAGGATAAACATTTTTGTTGTAACACATGGTTAGATACAAGTAGAACGCTAGCCACATGATGTTGAAAGATGCTAAATATGACTGTGGTACACCACCACTGCGGAACTGGGTATTAATTTCTTTTAAAGTGGCTTTGAAAAGTATAAAATATCTAATATACAGCAAATGAATATGACATGTATAAAATACAACATAACTTGAGGGGACTGTAGTCTAAATACACGGTAAAACACTGCCTACGCTGCATTTTAAAAGTACATCGATTTAAAAACATCTTTAAAAGTGCAGACATTTCTCAAATCAATATTTTCAACCCTGTAGAACTCCAAGCACAACACAAACAAAGTAATTGAATCTTTCTGCAGGCTCTGATCCACTGCTGTGTTCGCTAATCATCAGTAATGGATTCAATTTTCCGCAACAGAATGCAATCAGGATTGAGTTATTAAGCAGTTAAAAAAACAACAAAAAAAATCATGACAAATCTTGTTTGTTTAATCAACACGAGATGAAACCCAGCAAGCGGAGACTCGCAGTTTCGTTAGTCTTCAACTCCTTCTGTCCTGTTCTGGTCAATATGATGTTAATCTCTCAATAAAATTTTTTAGTATTGGTGTTTAGACTCCCAATTCCAATACAGAAATATTTCTATCGGCATATAAGGAATTTTCAACCAAATGAACCAAAACGAATGTCCAGGAGCCGTTCAAAAGTTGTTAGTGTCAGTGGAAAGCCAAGTGAAGGTAACCGAAGGAAGTTTGCAAATTTTCTGAATTTTTTTTCAGTCAGTGAAAGCTGTTAGTAAAGAATCAAGCCATGATACCAACAATGCCTTCAGCATGTGTTCAAAAGCTAGGTGATTTTTTGGACGTTTTTTTGTTGACAGATTGGTGGCGTGGGTGGTCTGTTCTGTTTTTAGCCTAAGCTTGGCATTGACATGGAATGCTTGGCTTGGGTCAGTTCTTTGTAAGCAGCCATACAGTTTCCATATGCTTCGTATTGGGAATATTGGTCATATTTTTGGGTAGATAGAACGGATTACCTGCATTTACATTATTTCTTCTGGGAAAACTCATTTCACAATATAAATTTCCACCTTAAGAGCAAATTAAATTCATATGCCGAGGTTCCACTGTATATAAAAAAATGGTTTTAATTGATTGTTTAAATGTGAAAGAATGACTTGATTTATGATCTGCATAAATTAAAGGCAGAGCCACAATTATGTAGCAATTAGCACACTCGCCTCACACCTCCATGACTGGGGGCTTGATTCCTGCCTCCATCATATGCTTCTAGAGCTTATATGTTTCTCTGGTGCTTCAGGGCTTCCCTCAGGGTTCTCAGGTTTCCTCTACCAGTCCAAAGATGTGCGCCGATTGGCATCTCTAAATTAAATTGTGTGTAGTGTGTGTCAGTGATTCTGCCCTGTAATGAGTTCAACTCAACATCTAGAGTGTTCCTCACCTTTTGTCCTGAGGCCCCTGGGAAAGACTCCAGGTTCCCTGAGACTTTCAATAGGATAATACCAGGGCAGTGGTTGCTCAGCTGGTTAAGATTGTTGATTGAAAGATCAGGGTTCAAGCCCCAGCACTACCAAGCTGCCACTGTTGGGCCCTTGAGCAAGGCACTTAACCATCATGGCTGACCACAACTTTCAGACAACAAGATTCTGACCCAAACTTCCAAAATTGGGATATGTGGAGAAAGAATTTTACTGTGCCATAAGGTATATTTAAAAAAATAAAAGCTTCTTCTAACAAGTGCCTGAAAATGGATGTAAGGATGGACACACTTGGTGTTTAGTAAGAAATTTTTTTTTAAAATTTTATTTAAGTCTTATTATTAGTAGCCTGTAAGAATCACAAAATGGTTAACATGACAGAATAAATTTTTTTACATGTAACATGAAAAGGGAACAAAATTAAATATATTATATACTAAAATAAAATAAAAAACAAATAAAATAAAATACAAAATAAATTAAATTAAAAAATAAAATAAAATAAAATAAAATAAAATAAAATAAAATAAAATAAAATAAAATAAAATAAAATAAAATAAAGGAGAGAAGAAGACAGAAAAAAAACGTCCCACCTTGGGCCTTGGCCCATTTTACTTGCCAAATATACCAAAAGTATGTTCATGTAAGGTTATATAAGAAAGCAGCTAGTCTGGCAGAATGTAAAATATTCAAGAAACTGCTGCCATTTATGAAAAAACATGCAGTGTTACCTCTTATTGTGTATTAAATTTTCTTAAGCTTAAGAAAAAACGCTGTATCTTTTAGCCACTGTGAGTGAGAAGTTGGGACAGAGGACTTCCACTGCAGGAGAAAGCGACTTCCTTCTGCAAAGAGTTTAACTGAGATGCCTCATCTGGTAGTCCAGAGATAGCAATCAATGGGCAGGGTTGCAAATGTATTCCCAGTATAGTGGACACTGTACTGAAATAACCTGACCAAAATAGGAGAAAATGTGAACCAATCTTAAATATAATATTACTCCTGTCACTGGGAGGCGCCGCAGTTTTTTTCCCATCCACTAAGTGGCTGGAGAGATGGGGTGCATCTGTGGGTGTTATTCAAGGGACAGAGTTCAATTACCTTAACTTTTAAACTTCAACTGCTAGTGAATTTTACAACCTTTATTTTAAAAAATCAATTTACCAAAAAGAAACACATAAAATGAGTTTAAATGAATGAATGGAAAGATTTATTAGAGTAGAAACTGAATTTTAAAACTGAATCTAATTGATAGTGAAGGATTTGTGAAAGGATTTAAAGTCATTTATATAAATATTGGGCTTTTAAAGAGAAACAACTACACATCCATACAGCTGTCCCACTCAGAGACACGCCCATCTGCTTCAATCAGTGACATGGCCACCCATTCCACTCAGAGACACACCCGTCTGCTCCAATCATAGACACGCTCACCTAATCCACTCAAGACATGTCCATCTGCTCCAATCATAGACATGCCCACCTAATCCACTCAGAGACACACCCATCTGCACCAATCACAGACATGTCCACCTAATCCACTCAGAGACACGCCCATCTGCTCCAATCAGAGATATGCCCACCTAATCCAGACACACCCATCTACTCCAGAGAAATGCCCACCTAATCCACTCAGAGACTCACCCATCTGCTCCAATCAGAGACACTCCCACCTAATCCATTCAGAGACATGCCCATCTGCTCTAATCCACTCAAGAGACACCCCCATCTGATCCACTCAGAGACATGCCCACCTAATCCAATCAGAGACACACCCACCTAATCCACTCAGGGACACACCTGTCTGCTCCAATCAGAGACACACGCATCTGATCCACTCAGAGACATGCGCGTCTGATCCAATAACAGACACACCCATCTGCTCCAATCAGAGACACGCCCACCTAATTCACTCGGAGACATGCTTGTCTTATCCAATAAGTGACACACCCATCTGATCCACTCAGACATGCCTGTCTGATCCAATAAGAGACATGCACATTTGATCCACTCAGAGACATGCCCCTCTGATCCAATCAGAGACACACCCACCTAATCCAATCAGAGACATGCCCATTCTGCTCCAGTCAGAGACTCACCCACCTAATTCACTCAGAGACATGCCCATCTGCTCCAGTCAGAGACACACCCACCTAATTCACTTGGAGACATGCCCATCTGCTCCAATCAGAGATACTCTCATCTAATCCACTCAGAGACATGCCCTTCTGCTACAGTCAGAGACTTGCCCATCTGCTCCAAAGAAATGCCCACCTAATCCACTCAGAGACACACCCACCTTATCCACTCACAGACACACCCATCTGCTCCAATCAGAGACATGCCCACCAAATCTATTTAGAGACACACCCATTTGGTAAATAATAATTTCTTTAACCATGTTGTCACGCACCTGGACAAACTCCGAGAAGAATGCTAATGATCTGCAGCCATGTATGTGTCTAATGGGTTGTTCTTCCATCCTCCGTCTACCCCCCTCCCCTCTCCTCACCCTCCCCATCCCAGAATGGAAACATGGTCATGTGTGTCTTGCTCTATTTTACATAACCTCAATTTTACATACAGGATTCAGGATCAGTCCTCACGTCAACATTTGTATCAGCGTGTATGTGACACTGTCGGGATTCTCCATTGGATTAATAAACATGTGGGAAATGTTGGGAAAAATTCCTTGAGGTTTCTTTACTTTTAAAAAGATTCTACATAAAACCAGAGAAAAGGGTTGCTTAAGGGTTCTCTGCTTCTTAAAAGATTCTACATAAAACCATGGAAAAGGGTTCCTTAAGGGTTCTTTGCTTCTAAAGAGACTCTATGTAAAACCAGAAAAATAGGGTTCCCTAAGGGTTCTTTGCTTCTAAAGAGATTCTACATAAAACCAAAAAATTGGTTCCTTAAAGGTTCTTTGCTTCTAAAGAGTTACTAAATAAAATCATAAAAAATGGATCCTTAAGAGTTACTTGCTTTTAAACGGGTTCCACATGAAACCAGAGAAAATGGTTGCTTAAGGGTTCTTTGCTTCTTAAAAGATTCTACATAAAACCACAGAAAATGGTTCCTTAAGGGTTCTCGACTTCTTAAGAGATTCTACATAAAACCATGGAAAAGGGTTCCTTAAGGGTCCTTTGCTTCTAAAGAGATTCTACATAAAACCATGGGAAAGGGTTCCTTAAGAGTTCTTTGCTTCTAAAGAGATTCTGCATAAAACCACAGGAAAGGGTTCCTTAAGGGTTCTTTGCTTCTAAAGAGATTCTGCATAAAACCACAGGAAAGGGTTCCTTAAGGGTTCTTTGCTTCTAAATAGTTACTACATTAAACCAGAGAAAAGGGTTCCTTAAAGGTTCTTTGCTCCTAAATAGATTTTACATAAAACCAAAGAAAATGGGTTCCTTAAGGGTTCCTTGCTTCTTAAGAGATTCTATGTGAAACCAGAGAAAAAGGGTTCCTTGAGGGTTCTTTGTTTCTAAAAAATTCTACATAAAAAAGCTTCTTTGCTTCTAAATTAAGAGATTCTACATAAAACCACAAAAAAGATTCCTTAATGGTTAATTGCTTTAAAACGGGTTCCACTTGGATCTACAGGAATGGGTACATCAATCATTTTTTGCACCACAGAAAAGGATCCTTAAGGGTTCTTTGCTTTTTAAGCGGTTCTATGTAAAATCTGAGAAAAGGGGTTCCTTAAGGGTTCTTTGCTTCTAAATAGTTACTACATAAAACCACAGAAAAGGGTTCCTTAAGTGTGCTTTGCTTTTAAAGAGATTCTATGTAAAATCAGAGAAAAAGGGTTCCTTCAGGAATGGGTACATCAATCTTTTTTTTCTAACACCAAATAGGGTTCCAATGCAGTTCTTTGCTTGTAAAGGGATTCTACAGAGTACCACAGAAAATGGTTCCTTGAGGGTTCCTATTTTGTAGAGGAGTTACAGGAGTTAAAGGAGTTCTCTAGGGTTCTGTGTCCTCATTTGAAAGTGTTTCTTGATGGTTCTTTGCTTGTAAATGGATTCTAGTCAGAACCAGGAAAAGTGTTCCCTGGGTGCTTGTAAAGGGATTCTATTTAGAACTATGGAAAAGGGTTCTTAAACAGATCTTGGCTTGTAAAAAGATTCCATTTGGAAGCATGGAAAAGTGTTTTCTTTTCCTCAAGAACCACAAAAAGGATTCCTCAAGTGTTCTTAGCTTGGAAAAAGATTCTACTCTAAAAAAAAAAAAAAGTGTGTCTTAAGGATGATCTGTTTGGAAAAGGGTCAGAACCACAGACAAGGGTTTATTGATGTTAATTGCTTGTAAAGGCATTCTGGTTGGAAAGATGAAAAATGAGGTTCCCTGAAAGTTCTTTTCCTGACAGAAGAAACCTGTTGTTGTTTTAAGCTTTCATTCAAAGAGACCACCTGAAAATGTTTAAAAGATGATATGATGTTTTATTTTCATCAGTCAGCAGGATCGGTCAGAATGATGGGCTTTTAACTGTTTAATTATAAACATTCTTTGGCCAAACGTATCTGTGATTTGAATCAGGCAAAAAATCAAACAAGCTAAAGTAGAAAATATCTGAACATCATAAACACTTTGGTTTTGTCCTTCCAAACACACAGCCTCCTCTGATCACCCTGTAACCTGATCCACGTTCCTCCAAGACTAAAGAAGATAACAGCAATTGACAGAGATGTTGAAGAAATCCAGGAAGGGAGCGAGTCTGAGATTAAAGACAGAGCTGAAGCAAACTGAAGGGCGCCTACAGCAAAGACAGAACGACCCAGTTACTAAACATGGCCTGCCCGAGAATGAACGCAGGAAGGACGAGCGCGGAGGAAGATAAATGACACAGAGGAGAGAGACAGAACGGAAAAGCCCTTCTGAGACTAGCGCACTGTGCTAATTTAGCCACCCCGAGTGACTTCTTACCCCACTGTCCCCTAGAAAGGAGGAGAAAAAAAGTGGACTTCAAGTTCACCCGAAAAGAAATGTTTAATGTAGGTTTAAAATGGTGTAGCTTGTTGCAGATGACGCTGTCACTCCAGCTGCTGCTGAACAGCTGGATGTCTTCTACACTAATTAGTGTGTGAGTGTGTGCATACTATTCAGTGTTTATTCATAGAAAGGCTAGTTAAAGAGCAGATTAAAATCAGCTGTGTGCGTCATGCAGGGGAATCGCAGCTGGCTGGAGATGATGAGAAAGGAAAAATTTTGGTGAACAAGTTGATGCTGTTCAGCTGCTGTTCTCTCTTCAGTCTTCTAAAAGCTAGTGACATCATTACACGACGAAAGGAAGACAATCAGGAGGAGACTTGAATACTCTCATCACTGATGTATCGCCATGGGCTGCGTCCCAAACCGCTTACTACCACAGTAAATGCTAGGTTACATGTAGTCCATGGTATTTATAAAGTGATTTTATCTATTTGATTAATCTTCTGCAATGCTGACTGATTAGGAACAATGCTGATCAGTGATTGGTTGTCAAGAGAGAGGTGGATAAAAGCAGTGATTAGTGATTGAGAACAATGACCAGTGCTTGATCTGTGGGAACAGTGCTGGCCAGGGATTGGTTGTTGGGAGCCAATGATTTCGTCTTGGAAAGAATGGTGGTTAGTTATTAAACGTTTCGAGTAATGTTGTCCAAATGGCCAGTGGTTGGTTTTTGGGAACAATCATGGCCATTGTTTATCTTTTGGCAATAATGGTGGCCAGTGATTGGTTTTTGAGGTGGCCAGTAGTTGTTTTTTTAGGAAGAATGGTGGCCTGTGGTTGTTTCTGTGACCAGTGGTGGCCTATGTTTGTTGGTTGATGGCTAGTGATTTGGGGTGGCGAGTGGTTAGTTTTTTGGAAACAATGGTGGCTAGTGATTGGTTTTGGTTGAATTTGAGACCAGTGGTGGCCAATAATTGTGTTTTTCTAACAGTGTTGGCCAGTGATGGCTTTTTGGGGTGGCCAATGGTTAGTTTTTGAGAACAATTATGATCACTGGTTGTTTTTTGGGGTGACCAGTAGTTGGTTTTTGGAAAGAATAGTGGCCAGTGGTTGTTGTTTTTTTTTTTGTTTTTTTTACCAGTGGTGGCCAGTGATTGTTTTTGAGACCAATGGCAGCAGTCAGTGATTATTTTTTGGGAACAGTGGTGACCAGTGATTGTTTTTTGATGTAGCTAGTGGTCAGTGTTTGGAAACAATTATGACCAGTGGTTGTTTTTCGCAGTGGCCAGTGGTTAGTTTTTCGGAACAGTGAATCCCAGTGGTTAGTTTTTGGGGTGGCCAGTGTTTGGTTTATGGGTACAGTGCTGGCCAATGCTTGGTTGCTGAAACCAATGCTGTTCAGTGGTCATTTGGAACATCGTCTTGTGCAAGTTCTACACATTGATGGTGAATAAACTTAACCTGCTTAACTTGAGAAACCAGCAGTTGTGATGCTGTATCAAGTGCAGCACAGTCCCTCATATGAAGATCACTAGATTCATTGCTTAAGTGACCTAAATGTAGAGTCACTAAAGTGGCCCAAAAAGTCAGCAACACTGAAGATTTTTTGTGGCTGCTACATACAAAAAGATATTTCAAAGCTCAAGAATGTCAAGCAAGTATATTAAAGACTAATGTGAGATTAATTTCTATTATTTATTAGTTAGATTAGCATCTAAGCTCCGGGGCTAAAACAAAGAGGCAAGTTTCAGACAGCAAAGATCATAGCTGATTACTGAGTACATTTCAGCTATTCCTTAATTAAGAATACATTTCTGTTTATTTAGGAAGGAAACTGAGGAGGACAAGAGGAAACTGCTTAGCTGTCTATCATTAGCATGAGGAAAGCATCAGTCCAACACTATGTCCCTGTCAGAAATATATACTGTATATATAGCTATGAATTGCTAAGAATTTAGAATTAGCATGTTCTCTATCATTCTCAGTTAGCAGGACATACAAGAGCGAGATCACAGCAACTCTACAGTACGTGCTGCCTAAATTAATCTCTCTATTTAGGGCATGTAGCTATAAAAATGCTAAAATGTCCTGCAAGAGAGGAGCAGTGGGAATAAATGCACTTTCTATTGGCCATGCTAAATATAGACGAGTCTGAGGGCCCTTATTAACCTGCTAAATGAGGCTAACTCTTACACACTGCTCCTGAGATGTTGAACAGAAGTTAAGACAGGAAAATAAGAAAAACCATGAAATCCTTTGAAGCCATTTTGACTGCTAAAGCAACGAGAAAAACAAAACAAAACAATGCAACACATTCCCTCAAGGCTAATTAGGCTAATTGCTAGTCATATAGGTATGGCAGCTCTGGTGCATAACTATAAAGGCAAACTTTATCCAGTTTTGAAAGTACATATTTTGTCTTTCTTTTCTTTTTCTTTTTTTTTTTTAGCAGCACCATTCTTCTAGTTCTCAGGAGGTTAAGCGCCACAGAGCTAGCTGTTAGCGCACATCTGTTTTATTGCAAACTATTAATCAAACACCGCATGCATTTACCAAACAGGGCTTTAAATCACAGCTGGCTCTGTGTGAGGGTGTTTGAAGTGCCGACAGCCACGTGTTTAGCCGCAGGTTTAGCACATTAGCTTGTGTCAATGTGGAGTTCTGTTATTAATTACTGCAAACTCAACCAGAATTAAACCAAGCTGAATTCTTGCCTCAAAAGACAAGTCAGGTTGTGCTTTCGAACTTGGCATTTTTTCCTCAACAAATGCTTTTAAAATGCTTCGCTGCAGGGCTGTTTTTTCCTTTCTTTTAGTCACAGACTCCAAAATTAAAACTTTTCAGAAAAATGCAGAGTGACTCAGAGATTTTTTTACCCCCCAAGCTGACAGGGCAAGTGGGAAAAAACAGCGTATAACAAAGTAGTGGTAAAAGAGTCCAGTTAGTGACAGAATATACAGTGAAAGCTTGGCTTCTTAATGCCCTCTCTCAAGAATTTTCACCTTAAGAAATGAAATATTTCAAGAAAGTTGCATCAGCATACGGAGCATTTTCGGCATGCGAACGAACCAAAGCAAACCAAATGGCAGCTAAGTTGCGTGTACGTCCAGGAGCCGCTCAAAACTTTTGCGTCAGTGGAAAGCCAGATGAAGCCAACTGAAGCGAGTTTACAGATTTTCCGAACTTTTTTCAGTCAGTAAAAGCTGTTTGGAAAGAGTCAACCCACGGTACCAACGTGATCTGTTCTATTTTTGGCCCAAGCTTGGTGGCACGACTTCCTGTGAGGAGCCTTGACATGGAATGCTTGGCTTGGGTCAGTTCTTTGTAAGCAGCCATACAGTTTACATACGCTTCGTATCGGTCATATTGGTCATATTTTTGGGTAGATAGAATGGATTATCTGCATTTATATTATTTCTTATGGGAAAATTTGTTTCGCAATACAAATTTCTGCCTTAAGAACTCCTCTCCAGAATGAATTAAATTCATATGCTGAAGTTCTACTGTAAAGAGATGTATGACATGTTGAACTGAAAATATTCCATTGTTAATATTCCTGGCATCTGAAATGTAACTACATCTAATAGACATTTTTGGGAGGTTGATTCATAGAATAATATTCTACACTAGAGAGCAAGCTTATCTGATATTAGCTCGGTCTGGTTAGCATTGTTTTGGTTACAGCATGGATGTTATAGTCATTGTTTGTACTGTAACATTACTGAAAATATTAGGGAAGTTTTTATACCCTTGTCTTAAACCTGTTTTAAAAATACATAGATTACTGTTCTAGATTAAAACAAACAAAAAATGCTTACTTTTAAAACCAAATGAAGCAGTTTGAAAATTTTAATTTTTTTAATGACATCATAACGGCTGTTATAGAAGCTAACCAATCGGCTGCTTAAACTCATGCTCATTGAATTTACACACTCATTAGAATCCTAACACTCTAATAAAAGAATTATAATTGCTGTAATTGCCTTAAATTGCCCCTTGGGGATAAATACATTTTTAAGTTGAAATTGAATTGAATAATTTCTGTAATAAAAAGAAAGAAAAAGAATATTTCCCTTTCACTTCCTATTGAGTTCAGAGTGTCAACAGTTAATAGCATTTCCCTTTAACACCTTAAATTACACTGACCAGGCATAACATTATGACCACCTGCCTTATATCGTGTTGGTCCCCCTTTTGCTGCCGAAACAGCCCTGACCCGTCCTGCACTGTGTATTCTGACACCTTTTTATCAGAACCAGCATTAACTTCTTCAGCAATTTGAGCAACAGTAGCTTGTCTGTTGGATCGGATCACACGGGCCAGCTTTCGCTACCCACATGACCCTGTCACCAGTTCACCACTGTTCCTTCCTTAGACCACTGCAGACCGGGAACACCCCACAAGATCTGCAGTTTTGGAGATGCTCTGATCCAGTGGTCTAGCCATCACAATTTAGCCCTTCGTCAAACTCGCTCAAATCCTTACACTTGTCCATTTTTCCTGCTTCTAACATCAACTTTGAGGACAAAATGTTGACTTGCTGCCTGATATATCCCACTCACTAACAGGTGCCATGATGAGGAGATCATCAGTCTTATTTACTTCACCTCTCACGGCTCAGAATGCTAAGCCGTCTTTAATTTAGCTCAACAAAACTAGACACATTTGTTTTTTATCCTTAACACAAACAACACAGTTTGAAAGTAACTATGCCATGTTTTTGTTTTCACTTTTTTAGCAGCGATTATTACAACCAAACCTCGAAACATATTTTCTACAAGCTTTCAGTGAAGTGTGTTATTGGTGTTGTCTATCCCCGAGGCAGCTCTGTTGTTGTTGTTGTGATATTAACCTACCGCAGTGCATTGCAGGACATCAGGAGCATACAACCAAATGTTGTAGCAGAAATTATACTATAAATCTCCCCAGGTAGTGCTTCATAAAGTGTAGCTTCAGAAATATGCACTTCGTTCTTCATTAGAAAGTGTGCATTTAGTTTTTTTATGGCTGTGTATAAATGCAGGCATCAGATAACTATTAAAGCTGAACAATAGCGAAAAGAACAAAACTAGTACACGAATATCCTTCCACAATCCGAAGAAATGTTCATCTAAGCTTTGTACAGAATGGGTGAATTTTCATACACTGTAGCACACATGTAGTACACACTCAGAACTGTGTGTGTGTGTGTTAGGAGCTTTGTGACCATCTCCTTCTTCAGGTGCGGTTTGTCCTTGCAAGAATTCTGGGACTCCATGGCTTTAGGCTGATGCACACACACACACACACACACACACACCTATTGCTGGCGTTTCCTTTTTGTTACTATCCATTTTAAGGCTCTTTCTCTGACATAATGATTACTGTAATTAATTTAGTAATGCTAATAAGGATGGTTTATCTTTTTGTGTCATATAACCCACACTAAGAACAAGATGACTTATACATTACAGCATGGTGGAACTCTTTCTTCACATATCCAAGTTGAGGTCAGAGCAAAGGGGCAGCAATGATACAGCACCCCTGGAGCAGAGAGGGTTAAGGGTCTTGCTCAGTTGCCCAGCAGTGGAGCTTGGTGGTGCTGGGGCTTGAACCCTGATCCTCCAATCAACAACCCAGAGCTTTAACCACTTGAGCCACCACTGCCCACACGCACAGAATTATAAGAAAAGGAAGAAGAAGCAGCATGACACAGATTCCCTTCAGTACTGGATATTCCCTCTGTACTCAGCTTGCTTTTCTCCCATGTACAGCTCTCTGGTCTTCATGTTGGTTTTTTTTCTCACAGGTGAAACTCAGAGCTTTAACCAAGATTAGACATTCAGAACTGTTTACTGTTTAAATCAGGGCTGTCCAACCTTATCCTGAAAGGGCCGGTGTTGTTGTGGGTGCAGGTTTTCATTCCAACCAAGCAGAAGCCACATCTGAGTCTAGTGAAAGCCAAGATCAAGGTGGATTAAACAGATGGAATCAGGTGTGGCTCCTGCTGGATTCAAATGAAAAGCTGCACACACACACACACACACACACATACCCACACACACACCTGCCTTTTGTGGATCAGATTGGACATCTCTGACAGCAAGAAACATCTGACACAAGTTGCATATTCATATTTATAATTAAGAAATACTCTGATCTGATGTTCATTTCTGCTGTGTGTGTGGGGTGGGGTGGGGTAGGGGGGCATCTTCTCCCTGTGTTCTTGGGTTCTCTCCTGTGGGTTCTCTGGTTTCCTCCCAGTCCAAAGGCATGTGCTGAAGACTGAGTGACATCTCAAAATTGTCTGTAGTGTGTGTGTGTGTGTGTGTGTGTGTGAAAGAGAAGTTTGCATCTTCTCTCTATGCTTGGGGTTTCCTTGGGGTTCTCTGGTTTCCTTCCAAGTCCAAAGACATGTTTTGTAGACTGAGTGACATCTCTAAATTGTCTGTAGTGTGTGATTGTGTGTGTGTGTCTGTGTGTGTGTCTTAAATTTGTTTCCTCTCCCCATGCTTGGGGTTTCCTCTGGGTTCTCTGGTTTTCTTCCCAGTCCAAAGACATGTGTGTGTGCGTGTGTGTAAGCGTGATGTTCCCTACCCTGAATAACCTGTGATAGATAGATAGATAGATAGATAGATAGATAGATAGATAGATAGAGTCTATCTATCTATCTATCTATCTATCTATCTATCTATCTATCTATCTATCTATCTATCTATCTATCTATCTATCTATCTATCTATCTATCTATCTAATATTTTTTGTTATTTAAGCCACAGAACCTTTGATCCACATAAAGGACTTTAGGAACAAACGATTGAATAAATTCACCTTGCTAACACCCAGTACACTCCCTTATTAATGACCTTGACCTTTTTCATGTCTAACCACCATCTCCCGCCCACATGAAGGTAAAACCACCAGCTCCTGTGACTTTTTGATGAGTCGAGTGAATAGCCGTCCAAATGTGTGTTGAAACATGACCTTTAATGACCCCATGAACCCAGCCTCTAGTTTACTCTTTTACTTTTTCTCTTAACGGATCATATTAACACAGATGCACGCAGTGTTTGTAGCTAAACATTCGAGTTGCGAGTAATTAGTGCTCGTTGCTTTGCATTTTGGAGACAATAATCCTATTAGTATAATGGGAATTCAATCATAATCAGTAGGCTACACTGAAATGAAATGAACCGAGAAACGACGTTTAAAAAAAGAAGGGACAAAAGACGGTCACGGGAGGTGTAATGATGATGATAATTGGATTTGTGGGTAGAATTGTGCAGGAAAGACTCTGATGTTGTTCATGAGCAGCTGTTTCCTTTATTGATCTGATTAGCATCTACAGTGTTATTGTCTTCTGGAGCTCTGGTTGAAGGGAGGTTTTAAATTTCTTTTACATTTTAATAGGAACCAATTAGGCAACAAATAAAAACCCTAAACCCGATACACTGAACAGGCATAACATTATAACCACTTGCCTAATATTGTGTTGGTCCCTCTTTTGCTGCCAAAACAGTCTGTTGGATTGGATCACACGGACCAGCCTTCGCTCCCCATGTGCATCAATGAGCCTTGGCCGCCCATGACCCTGTCGCCAGTTCACCACTGTTCCTTCCTTGGAATACTTTTCATAGAGACTGACCACTGCAGACCAGCAACACAGTTTTGGAGATGCTCTGATCCAGTGGTCTATCCATCACAATTTGGCCCTTCATCAAACTCAAAGCTCAAATCCTTACGCTTGTCCATTTTTCCTGCTTCTAACACATCAACTTTGAGGACAAAATGTTGACTTGCTGCCTAATATATCCCACCCACTAACAGGTGCCATGATGAGGAGATCATCAGTCTTATTCACTTCACCTGTCACTGCTCACAATGTTATGCCTGATCGGTGTACATCATAAATTACTTAAAATCTATTTCTTAAACACACAACTTGAGTCCAATCTCTATCTCCAAACTCTAACCCTACACCCATAACATCACCCTTACATCCTAAAACTGAACCCTGAAACTTTTGCACCATTAACCCTTTCATTCTCTTCACTGATCTTACAAAAAGCGTTTTTTTAGCGTTCCTATAAGGCGCTATAAGATATATAGAAAAAGTCTGAACACCCCTGTTAAAACTGCATGATATAAATTTTGTGATATAAATAAGATAAATCATGTCAGATTAGTTTCCAACTTTAATGTTGCAACCAAAACAAATAGGTAAAAAATAGACAAACTTTTCTAACAGGGCATGTGACTGTGCTCTGAATTAATCATTCACATTCAGTGCATTTTTTAAAATCATGAATCATGTCATTTATTTTCCATTTCGCTTTCAAAGTCAGCGCTAAGCTTATCACGATGACGGTGAATGAAGTTCTGGACATTTAAAGCATGAGGAGGAATTAAAGGGTAGATCTAGATTTCTAATATTAAATGTCAGCTTTCTGTTATTTTATTAAAAAGAATGATTTTCATTTGAAATTTTATAAATATTTTTAGGCCAAGATTTTACAGCATTCACACTTGTTTTTAGTTTCATTCCATGGTCAAAGCAAAGCAGCGTTTTATACGAGGAACAAACAGCCACTGAAAGAGCTTTTACAGGTACAAATGTCTCTGGCGGCCTGACTGATAACCGCGCTGCTCTATTCAGAGATAAAGAAATGTCAGTTTTCTCTCATATAATAAAAGCATCTAGAATGAAATGTTCAGACACACTGTGTACTTTGCATTCTGGGTAAAATGTCCTTGTGATTTTACCACATGTATGGTTTAATGTGAAGGTGTACACAAAGTACAGCGCTGTGAAGATGGTGATGACGTGGCTTCTATACCAGTCAGTCTAAATGAAGGAGGTGTGGTCTTGGTATGAGTCAGTCTAAATGAAGGAGGTGTGGTCTTGGTATGTGTCAGTCTAAATGAAAGAGGTGTGGTCTTGGTATGTGTCAGTCTAAATGAAGGAGGTGTGGTCTTGGTATGTGTCAGTCTAAATGAAAGAGGTGTGGTCTTGGTATGTGTCAGTCTAAATGAAGGAGGTGTGGTCTTGGTATGTGTCAGTCTAAATGAAGGAGGTGTGGTCTTGGTATGTGTCAGTCTAAATGAAAGAGGTGTGGTCTTGGTATGTGTCAGTCTAAATGAAGGAGGTGTGGTCTTGGTATGTGTCAGTCTAAATGAAAGAGGTGTGGTCTTGGTATGTGTCAGTCTAAATGAAGGAGGTGTGGTCTTGGTATGTGTCAGTCTAAATGAAAGAGGTGTGGTCTTGTTATGTGTCAGTCTAAATGAAGGAGGTGTGGTCTTGGTATGAGTCAGTCTAAATGAAAGAGGTGTGGTCTTGGTATGTGTCAGTCTAAATGAAGGAGGTGTGGTCTTGGTATGTGTCAGTCTAAATGAAGGAGGTGTGGTCTTGGTATGTGTCAGTCTAAATGAAGGAGGTGTGGTCTTGGTATGAGTCAGTCTAAATGAAGGAGGTGTGGTCTTGGTATGTGTCAGTCTAAATGAAAGAGGTGTGGTCTTGGTATGTGTCAGTCTAAATGAAGGAGGTGTGGTCTTGGTATGTGTCAGTCTAAATGAAGGAGGTGTGGTCTTGGTATGAGTCAGTCTAAATGAAGGAGGTGTGGTCTTGGTATGTGTCAGTCTAAATGAAAGAGGTGTGGTCTTGGTATGAGTCAGTCTAAATGAAAGAGGTGTGGTCTTGGTATGTGTCAGTCTAAATGAAGGAGGTGTGGTCTTGGTATGTGTCAGTCTAAATGAAAGAGGTGTGGTCTTGGTATGTGTCAGTCTAAATGAAGGAGGTGTGGTCTTGGTATGTGTCAGTCCAAATGAAGGAGGTGTGGTCTTTGTACCTGTCAGTCTAAATGAAGGAGGTGTGGCCTCAGTGTCAATTAGTTTCATTGGAAGGATGCGTAGCTTCTGTACCTGTCAGTCCAAATAAAGTTGGTGTGGCCTTAGTGTCTGTTAGTTTTATTGGAGGAGGCGTGGCTTCTGTACCTGTCAGTTTAAATGAAGGAAGTGTGGTTTTTGTATGTGTCAGTCCAAATGAAGTAGGTGTGGTCTTGGTTTATGTTAGTCCAAATGAAGGAGCTGTGGCCTTTGTATGTGTCAGTCTAAAGGTAGGAGATGTGGCCTCAGTGTCTGTTAGTTTCATCCAGTTAAAGGATATATGACTGTCATAGAGTCTCAGTGAAGGAGGTATGGTCTTTGAATCTATCAGTCCAGTAAAGGAGGTGTGGTCTTTGTACATGTCCTGTATCTGAGTTACTTTAAGTGAAGGAGGTGTTGCCTCTGTGTCTGTTAGTGTCAGTGAAGTGGGTGTGGCCTTTGTGTCTATCAGTACCAGTGAAAGAGGCATGGTCCCTGTTCCTACCTGTTCAAATAAAGGAGGCTTATGTATGTGTTAGTCCAAGTGAAGGAGGTGTGGCCTCAGCATATTTATTAGCCTAAATGAAATAGGCGTGGCCTTTATGTCCCAGTAAAGAAAGTGTGCCCTGTACATGTTATTTCTAATGAAGGAGGCATGTCCATTATATTTGTCAATGCAGTGAAGAAGGTGTGACCTTTTTGACCGAGGAGGTGAGGCAGGTGTGGTCTCTGTACTCAGTACCACTTTTCTTAAAAAATCATAAAACTCTAACAGGGAATAGATTTTAAACATAAAGTTTACAGTTTAGAAGTGCAGTATAGATGAGAGTTTAGGATTTAAGTTTAGAGTTTAAAGTTTATGATTTGGGGGTTTGATTTAAGAATTATGAACCACTTTTAATTTAACTGGTTAAAAGTCCATGTGACATATTTTATTGACTATTATTCTTGAATGCATGCTATTTTAAAAAAGCTTGTCCATGCAACATTTCTCTTAAATAACACTGGACACTGTTGTAAAACTCTCAAATTGGTTTATGAAGCTGAGCGGCATAATCTGCACCCAGTCTGAACACAGCATTAGTGAATGATCATCCTACTGGTTTGGTTATGTAAATGAGTTGGTGTCTGCTGCTCCTCCTCAGACTGAGAGAGTGGACTGAGTGTACTGAGTGTGTGTCACTGGCAGATGACTGTCCACCTCCTTCAATTTTACATCTTGTGTAATGATTTTAACTCATTAGGAGCCTTGGATGAATTATTATTATTATTATTATTTAAGAAAAGTATATGATTTCGGATAAACTCAAGTCCATTTCAAAATGATGGACAGCTACATTTTACACACACACACACACACACACACAGACACACACACACTCACACACACACACTGCCTGTATTCTTCGACATTTCCAAGTAAATAAATGATTCCCTTAAGGTCTTTGTATTGATCTGCATGTGTAGCTGCAACAATCCTACTTCTATGTTGATTTATTCATCTCACAAATACATTTTTAACCTTATGGCTCTTATTAACCATCCGGAAAAGTAAACTTAAGTTAACAAAATAAAAATGTGATAAAATCCCAGTCCCTTGCAGAAGACACAGATACGAATATTATATGTTGTGCTTCTGAAGGAATCCTGATCATGTTTGCTGTTCTGATCTAGAGGGAATGTACGTATAGATTTCCGTTACTAATGTGGCATGACACATACACTATATTGCCAAAAGTATTCGCTCACCCATCCAAATAATCAGAATCAGGTGTTCCAATCACTTCCATGGCCACAGGTGTATAAAATCAAGCACCTAGGCATGCAGACTGTTTTTACAAACATTTGTGAAAGAATGGGTCGCTCTCAGGAGCTCAGTGAATTCCAGCGTGGAACTGTGATAGGATGCCACCTGTGCAACAAATCCAGTCGTGAAATTTCCTCGCTCCTAAATATTCCACAGTCAACTGTCAGCTGTATTATAAGAACGTGGAAGTGTTTGGGAACGACAGCAACTCAGCCACGAAGTGGTAGGCCACGTAAACTGACGGAGCGGGGTCAGCGGATGCTGAGGCGCATAGTGCGAAGAGGTCACCAACTTTCTGCAGGGTCAATCACTACAGACCTCCAAACTTCATGTGGCCTTCAGATTCGCTCAAGAACAGTGCGCAGAGAGCTTCATGGAACGGGTTTCCATGGCTGAGCAGCTGCATCCAAGCCATACATCACCAAGTGCAATGCAAAGCGTCGGATGCAGTGGTGTAAAGCACGCCGCCACTGGACTCTAGAGCAGTGGAGACGCGTTCTCTGGAGTGACGAATCGCGCTTCTCCATCTGGCAATCTGATGGACGAGTCTGGGTTTGGCGGTTGCCAGGAGAACGGTACTTGTCTGACTGCATTGTGCCAAGTGTAAAGTTTGGTGGAGGGGGATTATGGTGTGGGGTTGTTTTTCAGGAGCTGGGCTTGGCCCCTTAGTTCCAGTGAAAGGAACTCTGAATGCTTCAGCATACCAAGACATTTTGGACAATTCCATGCTCCCAACTTTGTGGGAACAGTTTGGAGCTGGCCCCTTCCTCTTCTAACATGACTGTGCACCAGTGACCAAAGCCAAACCAAAGGTCCATAAAGACATGGATGACAGAGTCTGGTGTGGAGGAACTTGACTGGCCTGCACAGAGTCCTGACCTCAACCCGATAGAACACCTTTGGGATGAATTAGAGCGGAGACTGAGAGCCAGACCTTCTCGTCCAACATCAGTGTGTGACCTCACAAATGCGCTTCTGGAAGAATGGTCAAAAATTCCCATAAACACACTCCTAAACCTTGTGGACAGCCTTCCCAGAAGAGTTGAAGCTGTTATAGCTGCAAAGGGTGGACCGACGTCATATTGAACCCTATGGATTAGGAATGGGATGTCACTTAAGTTCATATGCGAGTCAAGGCAGGTGAGCGAATACTTTTGGCAATATAGTGTATGTTGCAAATGTTTTGCATAACCTGGTAACAGAAGCTTTCGAGTATCAGCTCAGGGACAAGGGGGACACTGATGTGGTATTATAGTATTGCACTGAAAATACAGGAGGTGGAAATGGTATGACAGACTCGGATGCCGTAATGATGGCGGTGTCCAGGTAAGGGGCTCAATCAAGGAGATGTCAGCAAGGTGGAGTGAGCAAATGGTCTTTAAACACAGAGAATGTTGGTATTTAAATGTGATATGACTGAGGTTGAAAGTGTAGTTCTCATGTCAATGAATCCAGAAATAAAAAAATAGATCAATGAACTGATTTGTCAATCTCCATGAATTCATAGTCAGAGCTAGAAGGAAATAGTTGCATAGTTGAATGATGAAAACGATAAGTGATAGAATTTGCACTCCGTTCAACCAGCTTTAAAAATATCATTTATACTCTGTTGTAAATGTCAAACAAGATATTTGATATATTGATATAATTATACTGATGTGTTTATTTTTTAAAGACACGGTAACTTAGCAATGTGAATCCATTTAACATATACCTAATCTTAAAACAATGGAGCCATGGCCAAAATAGTGGAAGGGAACAAAGGAAAAAGGGAACAAGGGGACAAGGGTTCAAGGGGAAAAGGGGAAGTGGACAAGCAGCTGAAAAATGCAGGGAATGGAGTTAGACTTGAAACTGATAGTGTATTATTATTATGTGTAACATTTTTGGCTTCCCCTCTGAGTGGTGAATCAAATGCAACAAGAGGAATCAAATCAGTAAAAACTCAGTTCTGCTCAACAGGTTTGTTCTACAGAATCGAATCAATGAAGTGAGTCAAATCAGTAAAACGATTCATAACAGATCATCAAGGCATGGAGACTAAGCCTTTTGACGTCTGTCTGCTTTCTGATTGGACAGAACCTGGGCTCATGTGGAGCGAAAGGGCGGATGGAGGCGAGTCGAAGGTGATATAAAGGCACGAAGAGGAAAAAAAGGAGAGTAAAAACAAGGAGGAAAGAAAGAGGGAGAGAGAGAGAGAGAGAGAGAGAGAAAGAGAGAAGGAGTCTCGTCTCGTCTCTTCTCCTCTCCTCTCCTCATCCCGCGCGCGCGCGTGCGTGTGTATGGATGACCACCTGAGTCTCCTCCGCTCTCCTCCGCCTTCCTCCTCCAAACACCGGGGCGACGGCACCCAGGTGAACCGCGGCTACACCGACACGGAGCGCGAGGACACCATGACGGTGGTGGCGTGCGGCGAGAGCAACGTGGAGGAGCCCGCGCTCGAGCGCTACGAGCCCCAGCACGAGTGCTGCGAGCGGGTGGTGATCAACATCTCCGGTCTGCGCTTCGAGACGCAGCTCAAGACGCTCTCGCAGTTTCCACAAACTTTACTCGGCGACCCGAAAAAGCGGATGCGCTATTTCGATCCGCTCAGGAACGAGTACTTTTTCGACCGCAACCGACCGAGTTTTGACGCCATCCTGTATTACTATCAATCCGGCGGGCGCATCCGGAGACCCGTGAACGTTCCCATCGACATTTTCTCCGAGGAGATCCGCTTCTATGAGCTCGGCGAAGAGGCCATGGAAAAATTCCGGGAGGATGAGGGATTTATTAAAGAAGAAGAGCGTCCTTTACCGTCGCGCGAGTTTCAGAGGCAGGTATGGCTCTTGTTTGAATATCCTGAAAGTTCAGGTGCGGCGCGCGCCATCGCCATCGTCTCCGTGCTTGTCATTCTGATTTCCATCGTTATCTTCTGCTTGGAGACGCTGCCCGAGTTCAGAGAGGATGATGACCGAGAGCCAGCAGTCACCGCCACTATGTTGAACTCCACCACCACGGCTCTTCCGAGCCCTTTCTCGGACCCTTTCTTCGTCGTGGAGACGCTTTGCATCATCTGGTTCTCGTTTGAGCTCCTGGTGAGATTCTTTGCATGCCCGAGCAAAGCTACATTCTCCAAGAACATCATGAACATCATTGACATCGTGGCCATCATTCCATACTTCATCACGTTAGGGACGGAACTCGCAGAACGCCAGGGGAACGGTCAGCAGGCCATGAGTTTAGCCATTCTCAGAGTGATCAGATTGGTGCGTGTATTTAGGATCTTTAAACTCTCACGCCACTCTAAGGGCCTTCAGATTCTGGGTCAGACACTCAAGGCCAGCATGCGGGAACTGGGCTTGCTCATCTTCTTTCTGTTCATTGGAGTCATTCTGTTCTCCAGTGCCGTCTATTTCGCTGAAGCTGACGACCCAGACTCGGGCTTCAACAGCATCCCGGATGCCTTCTGGTGGGCCGTGGTGACCATGACCACGGTGGGATACGGAGACATGCACCCTGTGACCATCGGGGGCAAAATTGTCGGGTCGTTGTGTGCCATCGCAGGCGTCTTGACCATCGCTCTTCCTGTCCCGGTTATCGTCTCAAACTTCAACTACTTCTACCACCGGGAGACGGAAGGAGAGGAGCAGGCACAGTATCTCCACATCACAAGCTGCCAGCCGCTCTCGTCCTCGTCTGAGGAGTTGAAGAAGACGCGCTGCTCGTCCTCGTCCTCTCTCAGCCGATCTGAGTACATGGTGATCGAAGAAGGAGCCTTCACTCAGCCCAATTTCCCGTCCCAGAACAACCAGAACTGCGTCCATATCAAAAAGATCTTTACAGACGTTTAAGACTTGTTTTAATAACGATTTAACAGACTGTAATAACAATAATCATCCTCCTCGAGCCGTGTGTGAAGGTTAGACATGGCTGTGACCTCCATTTTACGCTTGACAGGTGAGGAGAGACATCTGAGCCCCCATGTGTCCATCCGCTCATCTGTCTTACTGTGTGCTCTCAGTGTTAACTCGATAGGAGACGCTAAAGGACAAATGCTAATTGCCTTCACTTAATGATTAGTATTAAGCAGAAGTAATGTAAGCTAGTGTACCTGCAGTTTTATTCAGTTTCTCTGCATAAACACTCCACAGACAGCGTGAGACAGATAGATAGATAGATAGATAGATAGATAGATAGATAGATAGATAGAGAGAGAGAGGGCGAGGGAGATAGAGGGAGAGAGAGAGAGAGATTCAATCTGGAATTTATCATCATAATCCTAAAGTCTCATTATAATAATGGACTCGAATAATTTGGGTTATTTTCCTGTCTTGTGTGCCGTCAGTATTTCATATCAGTGTAATAACCAACACTGTTAAGCATGTGTGTGCGTGACTGATACCACGCACACACACACACACACACACACACACACATATGCGCTTAAATATTTTGAGTGCCGAAGGACAAGGGAGAGGGATAAAGGATAGAGAGGGAGGGATAGAGACAGCATCCTGCTCACTCCTGGAATCATGAGGTCTCCATAGTGACGCCGGTTTCCCCAGTAACCCGCTGCTGTTGCCATGGCATCCTGATCAGTTTCAAGGGCGAGACTCCAGATGGCTGTGCCATGAATGAATAAACGAGCCAGGATGCACGATGGAGTAAACAAATGTGCAACAGGCGTCCACACACTCCGGGATGAAGTGCAGTGAGCGAGGATGTCTAACAGAGGAGGAATGTTTCTAGTGTTCGAAAGAGGAGACACTTCATGAAGCGAAGGAGGAGTGGAGTTATGAATGGATGCTTACACACTCTTCTCGCCCTGTGGAGTGTGAACGCACAGGTGGGTGGAGGAGGGTTACTCAACTTGTACTCATTTTGTCAAATGACACACATCCTTGTTTCAGTGAGGGCGGAGCTTCAGTTAAATTTCATCATCCAATCATGGACTTC
This sequence comes from Hemibagrus wyckioides, assembly GCF_019097595.1. Taxonomy (NCBI): domain Eukaryota; kingdom Metazoa; phylum Chordata; class Actinopteri; order Siluriformes; family Bagridae; genus Hemibagrus; species Hemibagrus wyckioides. The sequence continues at coordinate 20,041,215 of NC_080724.1, forward strand.
ACTTACTTCTTTGGATATAAATACTGCTCTTAAGTTATAATTAAATTACTATTCTGGTAGTAGCTAAGTTCACCAGTAAGTTGCCAGTTAAACAACTTATAACTAACCCGTGTAGCCTAAAACTACTACCAGTATTTCTGCTACATCTCTCTTTCTTTCTTTCTTTCTTTCTTTCTTTCTTTCTTTCTTTCTTTCTTTCTTTCTTTCTTTCTTTCTTTAGCATATTAATTATTTAATTAATTGCTGGCTAACTTATTTATTTGTTTTTAAGTATGGTTGACGATTATTCATTTGGTTGTGTGCTTGTCTATTTATTAATTGAATTATTTATTTGCTTGATTGTATGTTTTTTGTTTGTTTGCTTTTTTTTTTACCTATCTATCTATCTATCTATCTATCTATCTGTCTGTCTGTCTGTCTGTCTGTCTGTCTGTCTGTCTGTCTATCTATCTATCTATCTATCTATCTATCTATCTATCTATCTATCTATCTAATGATTTATTCATTTATTCAGTCAATTACTTTTGAAAGGTCTTGTCATGACCTCTACTATTCAAAGCACTAAAGCAACAATCCATAAAGAAAGAGAACATTTTATTTCCAAAATAAAACAAAAACAGAACACAATGTAAAAAAGTGCAGTCCCAAAAATGTTTAATCAAGCTTGTGATCTTATTTACTGTAAAGCTCCGCCCTTTTTTAGTTCGAGAATGCCCGTCACTGTGCTGCCTGACGTTTGATGTGGTAACTGGAGCTAATACACGGTATGACCAAAAGTATATGGACACCTGCCCATCGCAGCCACATGTGGACTGTTGCCACGTCATTGAAAGCATGGAATTGTACAGATGCTTTACTTTGTACATTCTTTGTCTGCTTTAGTGTTATATTTTCCTAAACCCTGATCCCAGCCCAAATCCCCACAGCTACACTCCAAAATCTGGTCTAAAGCCTTTCTTGAAGAGCGAAGCGAATCAGGAACGATATTCAACAAAGCACATGTGTATGATGGTCAGATATCCACAAACTGTATACAGTGGAACCTTGGCATATGAATGTCCTCACTCACCGATTCTGCCATAAGAGTTTAAATTTTGTAAGAAATTTGAATCGGCATATGAAGCATTTTCTGCATAGGAATGAACCCGAACCCCGGCTAAGTTGTGGTTACGTAAGCGAAGCTTACTGAAGCGAGTTTATGAGTTTTACAAATGTTTTTTTCAGTCAGTAAAAAGAGTGCGTTTTTTTGTTGACAGATGGACGGTCTGTTCTTATTTTTAGCCCAAGCTTGGTGGCACGACTTCCTGTGAGGAGCCTTGACATGGAATGCTTGGCTTGGGTCAGTTCTTTGTAAGCAGCCATACAGTTTCCATACGCTTCGTATTGGGAATATTGGTCATATTTTTGGGAGGCTGGAACGAATTATCTACATTTACATTATTTCTTATGGGAAAATTCATTTCGCAATACAAATTTTCACTTTAAGAACTCTCCTCCAGAACGAATTAAATTCCTATGCCGAGGTTCCACTGCATAATGTACTGTAACCACTCTTGTGTTGGCCAACCCCAGCGTGATTATATATCTTATCTCATCATAGATCATGAAAACATCTGCAGGTAGCTTGACTTCTGGTATTTTTACATATAGCAAGAAAACAATTTCTTACAGTGCGTGTATCCAAAGGTCAGCTTTCTCAGATGACTACATCACAAACATCTCACTACTCAACTCAGTAATCTCTACTGGAGATTATTGGACTTTTTTTTGTAAGTTTTGTAACTTTTATGCTGCTGTTCAAGACAGGTTCAGTAGTGCAGCAGCTCTCAAAACGGCATCAGTTATTTTGATGTATTTCGTGATTTTGATGTATATAAAAAACAGTCTGCTTTTAAATTCACGTCAAATTGAATCTAAAAGTGTTCTGTGGAAGGCAATTTAGGGAATAAAAAAACCTGTAACAAACAGCCAGAATGTTAATAATAGTAAATATAAAATGTTAAAAATAAGTAAATATAAATATAAAAAATCAAAAAAATTATAAAGAAAAAAATTACAGATATATAAATTTGAATTTATTACAATTAAAATACAAAACATATTTGAACAGTTTGATAATACTCATGAAATAATTCTGTGTGTGTGTGTGCATTAATTGAGGCTGCAGGTATCTATTATTTTGTTTTTTGAATATTTTGGCGAATACTAGCTCAAATATCCAAATATTCTACAGAGGTGATAAAACGTTTGATGTAGAGCCACCACATCTCACTACCATCCTCTTTTGTTCTCTTCTGCATGTTGTATTGTTGTTGTTTATGTTAATTCATGTTTCTATACCAGACACCAGCCTACTTCTTAAGTCTTAATTTTGCTCTGTGTTTGCATTCAGATGTAGTACACAGTGAGGTAACATGAGAAGTGTTTACCGGAAACTTTAAAAAAGGGGTGTGTTTATGTCGGTGTGTTAGTGCAGGTGTGTTAGTGCAGGTGTGTTAATGTCGGTGTGTTAGTGCAGGTGTGTTAATGTCGGTGTGTTAGTGCAGGTGTGTTAATGTCGGTGTGTTAGTGCAGGTGTGTTAATGTCGGTGTGTTAGTGCAGGTGTGTTAATGTCAGTGTGTTGGTGCTGGTGTGTTAGTGCAGGTGTGTTAGTGCAGGTGTGTTAATGTCAGTGTGTTGGTGCTGGTGTGTTAGTGCAGGTGTGTTAATGTAGGTGTGTTAGTGCAGGTGTGTTAATGTCAGTGTGTTGGTGCTGGTGTGTTAATGTCAGTGTGTTGGTGCTGGTGTGTTAGTGCAGGTGTGTTAATGTAGGTGTGTTAGTGCAGGTGTGTTTATGCAGGTGTGTTAGTGCAGGTGTGTTAGTGTAGGTGTGTTAGTGCAGGTGTGTTAATGTAGGTGTGTTAGTGCAGGTGTGTTAGTGTAGGTGTGTTAGTGTAGGTGTGTTAGTGCAGGTGTGTTAGTGCAGGTGTTTTAATGCAGGTGTGTTAGTGTAGGTGTGTTAGTGCAGGTGTGTTAATGTAGGTGTGTTAGTGCAGGTGTTTTAGTGCAGGTGTGTTAGTGTAGGTGTGTTAGTGCAGGTGTGTTAGTGTAGGTGTTTTAGTGCAGGTGTTTTAGTGCAGGTGTGTTAGTGCAGGTGTGTTAGTGTAGGTGTTTTAGTGCAGGTGTTTTAGTGCAGGTGTGTTAGTGCAGGTGTTTTAGTGCAGGTGTAAGTGCAGGTGTGTTTATGCAGGTGTGTTAGTACAGGTGTGTTAATGTAGGTGTGTTAGTGCAGGTGTTAGTGTAGGTGTGTCAGTGCAGGTGTGTTAGTGCAGGTATGTTAATGCAGGTGTCAGTGCAGGTGTTAGTGTAGGTGTGTCAGTGCAGGTGTTAGTGTAGGTGTGTTAGTGCAGGTGTTAGTGTAGGTGTGTCAGTGCAGGTGTGTTAGTGCAGGTATAAGTGCAGGTGTGTTTATGCAGGTGTGTTAATGTAGGTGTGTTAGTGCAGGTGTTAGTGCAGGTGTGTTTATGCAGGTGTGTTAGTGCAGGTGTGTTTATGCAGGTGTGTTAGTGCAGGTGTGTTAGTGCAGGTGTGTTAATGTAGTTGTTTTAGTGCAGGTGTTAGTGTAGGTGTTTTAGTGCAGGTGTGTTAGTGCAGGTGTGTTAGTGCAGGTGTGTTAATGTAGGTGTTTTAGTGCAGGTGTTAGTGTAGGTGTTAGTGCAGGTGTGTTAGTGCAGGTGTTAGTGTAGGTGTTTTAGTGCAGGTGTGTTAGTGTAGGTGTGTTAGTGCAGGTGTGTTAATGTAGGTGTGTTAGTGCAGGTGTGTTAGTGCAGGTGTTAGTGTAGGTGTTTTAGTGCAGGTGTGTTAGTGTAGGTGTGTTAGTGCAGGTGTTAGTGTAGGTGTGTTAGTGCAGGTGTTAGTGTAGGTGTTTTAGTGCAGGTGTGTTAGTGCAGGTGTTAGTGTAGGTGTGTTAGTGTAGGTGTTTTAGTGCAGGTGTGTTAGTGCAGGTGTTAGTGTAGGTGTGTTAGTGCAGGTGTTAGTGTAGGTGTGTTAGTGCAGGTGTGTTAGTGCAGGTGTGTTAGTGTAGGTGTGTTAGTGCAGGTGTTAGTGTAGGTGTGTTAGTGCAGGTGTGTTAGTGCAGGTGTGTTAGTGCAGGTGTTAGTGTAGGTGTGTTAGTGTAGGTGGTTTAGTGCAGGTGTGTTAGTGCAGGTGTGTTAGTGCAGGTATAAGTGTAGGTGTGTTTATGCAGGTGTTAGTGTAGGTGTTTTAGTGCAGGTGTTAGTGTAGGTGTGTTAGTGCAGGTGTGTTAATGTAGGTGTGTTTATGCAGGTGTTAGTGTAGGTGTGTTAGTGCAAGTGTTAGTATAGGTGTGTTAGTGCAAGTGTTAGTGTAGGTGTTTTAGTGCAGGTGTGTTAGTGCAAGTGTTAGTGTAGGTGTGTTAGTGTAGGTGTGTTTATGTAGGTGTTAGTGTAGGTGTTTTAGTGCAGGTGTTAGTGTAGGTGTGTTAGTGCAAGTGTTAGTGTAGGTGTGTTTATGCAGGTGTTAGTGTAGGTGTTTTAGTGCAGGTGTGTTAGTGTAGGTGTGTCAGTGCAGGTGTGTTAGTGCAGGTGTTAGTGTAGGTGTGTCAGTGCAGGTGTGTTAGTGCAGGTGTTAGTGTAGGTGTGTCAGTGCAGGTGTGTTAGTGCAGGTGTTAGTGTAGGTGTTTTAGTGCAGGTGTGTTAGTGTAGGTGTGTCAGTGCAGGTGTGTTAGTGCAGGTGTGTCAGTGCAGGTGTTAGTGTAGGTGTGTCAGTGCAGGTGTGTTAGTGCAGGTGTTAGTGTAGGTGTGTCAGTGTAGGTGTGTCAGTGCAGGTGTGTTAGTGCAGGTGTTAGTGTAGGTGTGTCAGTGCAGGTGTTAGTGTAGGTGTTTCAGTGCAGGTGTTAGTGTAGGTGTTTTAGTGCAAGTGTTAGTGTAGGTGTGTTTATGCAGGTGTGTTAGTGCAAGTGTTAGTGTAGGTGTGTTTATGCAGGTGTGTTAGTGCAAGTGTTAGTGTAGGTGTGTTAGTGCAAGTGTTAGTGTAGGTGTGTTAGTGCAAGTGTTAGTGTAGGTGTTTTAGTGCAGGTGTTAGTGTAGGTGTGTTTATGCAGGTGTGTTAGTGCAAGTGTTAGTCCAGGTGTGTTTATGCAGGTGTGTTAGTGTAGGTGTTTTAGTACAAGTGTTAGTGTAGGTGTGTTAGTGCAGGTGTGTTAGTGTAGGTGTGTTTATGCAGGTGTGTTTATGTCTGTGTATTAGTGTAGGTGTGTTTATGCAGGTGTGTTAGTGCAGGTGTGTTAGTGCAGGTGTGTTAGTGCAGGTGTGTTTATGTCTGTGTATTAGTGTAGGTGTGTTTATGCAGGTGTGTTAGTGCAGGTGTGTTAGTGCAGGTGTGTTAGTGTAGGTGTGTTTATGCAGGTGTGTTTATGTCTGTGTATTAGTGTAGGTGTGTTTATGCAGGTGTGTTAGTGCAGGTGTGTTAGTGTAGGTGTGTTTATGCAGGTGTGTTTATGTCTGTGTATTAGTGTAGGTGTGTTTATGCAGGTGTGTTAGTGCAGGTGTGTTAGTGCAGGTGTGTTAGTGTAGGTGTGTTTATGCAGGTGTGTTTATGTCTGTGTATTAGTGTAGGTGTGTTTATGCAGGTGTGTTAGTGCAGGTGTGTTAGTGCAGGTGTGTTAGTGTAGGTGTTTTAGTACAAGTGTTAGTGTAGGTGTGTTAGTGCAGGTGTGTTAGTGTAGGTGTGTTTATGCAGGTGTGTTTATGTCTGTGTATTAGTGTAGGTGTGTTTATGCAGGTGTGTTAGTGCAGGTGTGTTAGTGCAGGTGTGTTAGTGCAGGTGTGTTAGTGTAGGTGTGTTTATGCAGGTGTGTTTATGTCTGTGTATTAGTGTAGGTGTGTTAGTGCAGGTGTATTAGTGTAGGTGTGTTTATGCAGGTGTGTTAGTGCAGGTGTATTAGTGCAGGTGTGTTAGTGCAGGTGTATTAGTGCAGGTGTGTTAGTGCAGGTGTGTTAGTGTAGGTGTGTTTATGCAGGTGTGTTTATGTCTGTGTATTAGTGTAGGTGTGTTTATGCAGGTGTGTTAGTGCAGGTGTGTTAGTGTAGGTGTGTTTATGTCTGTGTATTAGTGTAGGTGTGTTTATGCAGGTGTGTTAGTGCAGGTGTGTTTATGTCTGTGTATTAGTGTAGGTGTGTTTATGCAGGTGTGTTAGTGCAGGTGTGTTTATGTCTGTGTATTAGTGTAGGTGTGTTTATGCAGGTGTGTTAGTGCAGGTGTGTTAGTGCAGGTGTGTTAGTGTAGGTGTGTTTATGTCTGTGTGTTAGTGTAGGTGTGTTTATGCAGGTGTGTTAGTGTAGGTGTGTTTATGCAGGTGTGTTAGTGCAGGTGTGTTAGTGCAGGTGTGTTAGTGTAGGTGTGTTTATGTCTGTGTGTTAGTGTAGGTGTGTTTATGCAGGTGTGTTAGTGTAGGTGTATTAGTGCAGGTGTGTTAGTGCAGGTGTGTTAGTGCAGGTGTGTTAGTGCAGGTGTGTTAGTGTAGGTGTGTTTATGCAGGTGTGTTTATGTCTGTGTATTAGTGTAGGTGTGTTTATGCAGGTGTGTTAGTGCAGGTGTGTTAGTGCAGGTGTGTTAGTGTAGGTGTGTTTATGTCTGTGTGTTAGTGTAGGTGTGTTTATGTCTGTGTGTTAGTGTAGGTGTGTTTATGTCTGTGTGTTAGTGTAGGTGTGTTTATGCAGGTGTGTTAGTGTAGGTGTGTTTATGTCTGTGTGTTAGTGTAGGTGTGTTTATGCAGGTGTGTTAGTGCAGGTGTGTTAGTGCAGGTGTGTTAGTGTAGGTGTGTTTATGCAGGTGTGTTTATGTCTGTGTATTAGTGTAGGTGTGTTTATGCAGGTGTGTTAGTGCAGGTGTGTTAGTGCAGGTGTGTTAGTGTAGGTGTGTTTATGCAGGTGTGTTTATGTCTGTATTAGTGTAGGTGTGTTTATGCAGGTGTGTTAGTGCAGGTGTGTTAGTGCAGGTGTGTTAGTGTAGGTGTGTTTATGCAGGTGTGTTTATGTCTGTATTAGTGTAGGTGTGTTTATGCAGGTGTGTTAGTGCAGGTGTGTTTATGTCTGTGTATTAGTGTAGGTGTGTTTATGCAGGTGTGTTAGTGCAGGTGTGTTAGTGCAGGTGTGTTAGTGTAGGTGTGTTTATGCAGGTGTGTTTATGTCTGTATTAGTGTAGGTGTGTTTATGCAGGTGTGTTAGTGCAGGTGTGTTTATGTCTGTGTATTAGTGTAGGTGTGTTTATGCAGGTGTATTAGTGTAGGTGTGTTTATGCAGGTGTGTTTATGCAGGTGTGTTTATGTCTGTGTATTAGTGTAGGTGTGTTTATGCAGGTGTGTTAGTGCAGGTGTGTTAGTGCAGGTGTGTTAGTGTAGGTGTGTTTATGCAGGTGTGTTTATGTCTGTGTGTTAGTGTAGGTGTGTTTATGCAGGTGTGTTTATGTCTGTGTATTAGTGCAGGTGTGTTAGTGCAGGTGTGTTTATGCAGGTGTGTTAGTGCAGGTGTGTTAGTGCAGGTGTGTTAGTGCAGGTGTGTTAGTGCAGGTGTGTTAGTGTAGGTGTGTTTATGCAGGTGTGTTAGTGCAAGTGGTAGTGTAGGTGTATTAGTGCAGGTGTGTTAGTGCAGGTGTGTTAGTGCAGGTGTGTTAGTGTAGGTGTGTTTATGCAGGTGTGTTAGTGCAGGTGTGTTAGTGTAGGTGTGTTTATGTAGGTGTATTAGTGCAGGTGTGTTAGTGCAGGTGTGTTAGTGCAGGTGTGTTAGTGTAGGTGTGTTTATGCAGGTGTGTTAGTGCAGGTGTGTTAGTGTAGGTGTGTTAGTGCAGGTGTGTTAGTGTAGGTGTGTTTATGTCTGTGTGTTAGTGTAGGTGTGTTTATGCAGGTGTGTTAGTGCAGGTGTGTTAGTGCAGGTGTGTTAGTGTAGGTGTGTTTATGTCTGTGTGTTAGTGTAGGTGTGTTTATGCAGGTGTGTTAGTGCAGGTGTGTTTATGTCTGTGTATTAGTGTAGGTGTGTTTATGCAGGTGTGTTAGTGCAGGTGTGTTAGTGCAGGTGTGTTAGTGTAGGTGTGTTTATGCAGGTGTGTTAGTGTAGGTGTATTAGTGCAGGTGTGTTAGTGCAGGTGTGTTAGTGCAGGTGTGTTAGTGCAGGTGTGTTTATGTCTGTGTGTTAGTGTAGGTGTGTTTATGCAGGTGTGTTAGTGTAGGTGTATTAGTGCAGGTGTGTTAGTGCAGGTGTGTTAGTGCAGGTGTGTTAGTGCAGGTGTGTTAGTGTAGGTGTGTTTATGCAGGTGTGTTTATGTCTGTGTATTAGTGTAGGTGTGTTTATGCAGGTGTGTTAGTGCAGGTGTGTTAGTGCAGGTGTGTTAGTGTAGGTGTGTTTATGTCTGTGTGTTAGTGTAGGTGTGTTTATGTCTGTGTGTTAGTGTAGGTGTGTTTATGTCTGTGTGTTAGTGTAGGTGTGTTTATGCAGGTGTGTTAGTGCAGGTGTGTTAGTGCAGATGTGTTAGTGTAGGTGTGTTTATGCAGGTGTGTTTATGTCTGTGTATTAGTGTAGGTGTGTTTATGCAGGTGTGTTAGTGTAGGTGTGTTTATGTCTGTGTGTTAGTGTAGGTGTGTTTATGCAGGTGTGTTAGTGTAGGTGTGTTAGTGCAGGTGTGTTAGTGTAGGTGTGTTTATGTCTGTGTGTTAGTGTAGGTGTGTTTATGCAGGTGTGTTAGTGTAGGTGTGTTTATGTCTGTGTGTTAGTGTAGGTGTGTTTATGCAGGTGTGTTAGTGCAGGTGTGTTAGTGCAGGTGTGTTAGTGTAGGTGTGTTTATGCAGGTGTGTTAGTGCAAGTGGTAGTGTAGGTGTATTAGTGCAGGTGTGTTAGTGCAGGTGTGTTAGTGCAGGTGTATTAGTGTAGGTGTGTTTATGCAGGTGTGTTTATGCAGGTGTGTTTATGTCTGTGTATTAGTGTAGGTGTGTTTATGCAGGTGTGTTAGTGCAGGTGTGTTAGTGCAGGTGTGTTAGTGTAGGTGTGTTTATGCAGGTGTGTTTATGTCTGTGTATTAGTGTAGGTGTGTTTATGCAGGTGTGTTAGTGCAGGTGTGTTAGTGCAGGTGTGTTAGTGTAGGTGTGTTTATGCAGGTGTGTTAGTGCAGGTGTGTTAGTGCAGGTGTGTTAGTGTAGGTGTGTTTATGTCTGTGTGTTAGTGTAGGTGTGTTTATGCAGGTGTGTTAGTGCAGGTGTGTTAGTGCAGGTGTGTTAGTGTAGGTGTGTTTATGCAGGTGTGTTTATGTCTGTGTATTAGTGTAGGTGTGTTTATGCAGGTGTGTTTATGCAGGTGTGTTTATGTCTGTGTATTAGTGTAGGTGTGTTTATGCAGGTGTGTTAGTGCAGGTGTGTTAGTGCAGGTGTGTTAGTGTAGGTGTGTTTATGCAGGTGTGTTTATGTCTGTGTGTTAGTGTAGGTGTGTTTATGCAGGTGTGTTTATGTCTGTGTATTAGTGCAGGTGTGTTAGTGCAGGTGTGTTAGTGCAGGTGTTTTTATGCAGGTGTGTTAGTGCAGGTGTGTTAGTGCAGGTGTGTTAGTGTAGGTGTGTTTATGCAGGTGTGTTAGTGCAAGTGGTAGTGTAGGTGTATTAGTGCAGGTGTGTTAGTGCAGGTGTGTTAGTGCAGGTGTATTAGTGTAGGTGTGTTTATGCAGGTGTGTTTATGCAGGTGTGTTTATGTCTGTGTATTAGTGTAGGTGTGTTTATGCAGGTGTGTTAGTGCAGGTGTGTTAGTGCAGGTGTGTTAGTGTAGGTGTGTTTATGCAGGTGTGTTTATGTCTGTGTATTAGTGTAGGTGTGTTAGTGCAGGTGTGTTAGTGCAGGTGTGTTAGTGCAGGTGTGTTAGTGTAGGTGTGTTTATGCAGGTGTGTTTATGTCTGTGTGTTAGTGTAGGTGTGTTTATGCAGGTGTGTTTATGTCTGTGTATTAGTGCAGGTGTGTTAGTGCAGGTGTGTTAGTGCAGGTGTTTTTATGCAGGTGTGTTAGTGCAGGTGTGTTAGTGCAGGTGTGTTAGTGTAGGTGTGTTTATGCAGGTGTGTTAGTGCAAGTGGTAGTGTAGGTGTATTAGTGCAGGTGTGTTAGTGCAGGTGTGTTAGTGCAGGTGTGTTAGTGTAGGTGTGTTTATGCAGGTGTGTTAATGCAAGTGGTAGTGTAGGTGTATTAGTGCAGGTGTGTTAGTGCAGGTGTGTTAGTGCAGGTGTGTTAGTGCAGGTGTGTTAGTGTAGGTGTGTTTATGCAGGTGTGTTAGTGCAAGTGGTAGTGTAGGTGTATTAGTGCAGTGTGTTAGTGCAGGTGTGTTAGTGCAGGTGTGTTAGTGTAGGTGTGTTTATGCAGGTGTGTTAATGCAAGTGGTAGTGTAGGTGTATTAGTGCAGGTGTGTTAGTGCAGGTGTGTTAGTGCAGGTGTGTTAGTGCAGGTGTGTTAGTGTAGGTGTGTTTATGCAGGTGTGTTAGTGCAAGTGGTAGTGTAGGTGTATTAGTGCAGTGTGTTAGTGCAGGTGTATTAGTGCAGGTGTATTAGTGCAGGTGTGTTAGTGCAGGTGTGTTAGTGCAGGTGTGTTTATGCAGGTGTGTTTATGTCTGTGTGTTAGTGCAGGTGTATTAGTGCAGGTGTGTTAGTGCAGGTGTATTAGTGCAGGTGTGTTAGTGCAGGTGTGTTAGTGCAGGTGTGTTAGTGTAGGTGTGTTTATGCAGGTGTATTAGTGCAGTGTGTTAGTGCAGGTGTATTAGTGCAGGTGTATTAGTGCAGGTGTGTTAGTGCAGGTGTGTTAGTGCAGGTGTGTTAGTGTAGGTGTGTTTATGCAGGTGTGTTAATGCAAGTGGTAGTGTAGGTGTATTAGTGCAGGTGTGTTAGTGCAGGTGTGTTAGTGCAGGTGTGTTAGTGTAGGTGTGTTTATGCAGGTGTGTTAGTGCAAGTGGTAGTGTAGGTGTATTAGTGCAGTGTGTTAGTGCAGGTGTATTAGTGCAGGTGTATTAGTGCAGGTGTGTTAGTGCAGGTGTGTTAGTGCAGGTGTGTTTATGCAGGTGTGTTTATGTCTGTGTGTTAGTGCAGGTGTATTAGTGCAGGTGTGTTAGTGCAGGTGTATTAGTGCAGGTGTGTTAGTGCAGGTGTGTTAGTGCAGGTGTGTTAGTGTAGGTGTGTTTATGCAGGTGTGTTTATGTCTGTGTGTTAGTGCAGGTGTGTTAGTGCAGGTGTGTTAGTGCAGGTGTATTAGTGCAGGTGTGTTAGTGTAGGTGTGTTAGTGCAGGTGTGTTAGTGCAGGTGTGTTAGTGCAGGTGTGTTAGTGTAGGTGTGTTTATGCAGGTGTGTTTATGTCTGTGTATTAGTGTAGGTGTGTTTATGCAGGTGTGTTAGTGCAGGTGTGTTAGTGCAGGTGTGTTAGTGTAGGTGTGTTTATGTCTGTGTGTTAGTGTAGGTGTGTTTATGTCTGTGTGTTAGTGTAGGTGTGTTTATGTCTGTGTGTTAGTGTAGGTGTGTTTATGCAGGTGTGTTAGTGCAGGTGTGTTAGTGTAGGTGTGTTTATGCAGGTGTGTTTATGTCTGTGTATTAGTGTAGGTGTGTTTATGCAGGTGTGTTAGTGTAGGTGTGTTTATGTCTGTGTGTTAGTGTAGGTGTGTTTATGCAGGTGTGTTAGTGCAGGTGTGTTAGTGTAGGTGTGTTTATGCAGGTGTGTTTATGTCTGTGTGTTAGTGTAGGTGTGTTTATGCAGGTGTGTTTATGTCTGTGTATTAGTGCAGGTGTGTTAGTGCAGGTGTGTTTATGCAGGTGTGTTAGTGCAGGTGTGTTAGTGCAGGTGTGTTAGTGCAGGTGTGTTAGTGCAGGTGTGTTAGTGTAGGTGTGTTTATGCAGGTGTGTTAGTGCAAGTGGTAGTGTAGGTGTATTAGTGCAGGTGTGTTAGTGCAGGTGTGTTAGTGCAGGTGTGTTAGTGTAGGTGTGTTTATGCAGGTGTGTTAGTGCAGGTGTGTTAGTGTAGGTGTGTTTATGTAGGTGTATTAGTGCAGGTGTGTTAGTGCAGGTGTGTTAGTGCAGGTGTGTTAGTGTAGGTGTGTTTATGCAGGTGTGTTAGTGCAGGTGTGTTAGTGTAGGTGTGTTTATGCAGGTGTGTTAGTGCAGGTGTGTTTATGTCTGTGTATTAGTGTAGGTGTGTTTATGCAGGTGTGTTAGTGCAGGTGTGTTAGTGCAGGTGTGTTAGTGTAGGTGTGTTTATGTCTGTGTGTTAGTGTAGGTGTGTTTATGCAGGTGTGTTAGTGCAGGTGTGTTTATGTCTGTGTATTAGTGTAGGTGTGTTTATGCAGGTGTGTTAGTGCAGGTGTGTTAGTGCAGGTGTGTTAGTGTAGGTGTGTTTATGCAGGTGTGTTAGTGTAGGTGTATTAGTGCAGGTGTGTTAGTGCAGGTGTGTTAGTGCAGGTGTGTTAGTGTAGGTGTGTTTATGTCTGTGTGTTAGTGTAGGTGTGTTAGTGCAGGTGTGTTAGTGTAGGTGTGTTAGTGCAGGTGTGTTAGTGCAGGTGTGTTAGTGTAGGTGTGTTTATGCAGGTGTGTTTATGTCTGTGTGTTAGTGTAGGTGTGTTTATGTCTGTGTGTTAGTGTAGGTGTGTTTATGTCTGTGTGTTAGTGTAGGTGTGTTTATGCAGGTGTGTTAGTGCAGGTGTGTTTATGCAGGTGTGTTTATGTCTGTGTATTAGTGTAGGTGTGTTTATGCAGGTGTGTTAGTGCAGGTGTGTTAGTGCAGGTGTGTTAGTGTAGGTGTGTTTATGTCTGTGTGTTAGTGTAGGTGTGTTTATGTCTGTGTGTTAGTGTAGGTGTGTTTATGTCTGTGTGTTAGTGTAGGTGTGTTTATGCAGGTGTGTTAGTGCAGGTGTGTTAGTGCAGGTGTGTTAGTGTAGGTGTGTTTATGCAGGTGTGTTTATGTCTGTGTATTAGTGTAGGTGTGTTTATGCAGGTGTGTTAGTGTAGGTGTGTTTATGTCTGTGTGTTAGTGTAGGTGTGTTTATGCAGGTGTGTTAGTGCAGGTGTGTTAGTGCAGGTGTGTTAGTGTAGGTGTGTTTATGCAGGTGTGTTTATGTCTGTGTATTAGTGTAGGTGTGTTTATGCAGGTGTGTTTATGCAGGTGTGTTTATGTCTGTGTATTAGTGTAGGTGTGTTTATGCAGGTGTGTTAGTGCAGGTGTGTTAGTGCAGGTGTGTTAGTGTAGGTGTGTTTATGCAGGTGTGTTTATGTCTGTGTATTAGTGTAGGTGTGTTTATGCAGGTGTGTTAGTGCAGGTGTGTTAGTGCAGGTGTGTTAGTGTAGGTGTGTTTATGCAGGTGTGTTTATGTCTGTGTGTTAGTGTAGGTGTGTTTATGCAGGTGTGTTTATGTCTGTGTATTAGTGCAGGTGTGTTAGTGCAGGTGTGTTAGTGCAGGTGTTTTTATGCAGGTGTGTTAGTGCAGGTGTGTTAGTGCAGGTGTGTTAGTGCAGGTGTGTTAGTGTAGGTGTGTTTATGCAGGTGTGTTAATGCAAGTGGTAGTGTAGGTGTATTAGTGCAGGTGTGTTAGTGCAGGTGTGTTAGTGCAGGTGTGTTAGTGTAGGTGTGTTTATGCAGGTGTGTTAATGCAAGTGGTAGTGTAGGTGTATTAGTGCAGGTGTGTTAGTGCAGGTGTGTTAGTGCAGGTGTGTTAGTGCAGGTGTGTTAGTGTAGGTGTGTTTATGCAGGTGTGTTAGTGCAAGTGGTAGTGTAGGTGTATTAGTGCAGTGTGTTAGTGCAGGTGTATTAGTGCAGGTGTATTAGTGCAGGTGTGTTAGTGCAGGTGTGTTAGTGCAGGTGTGTTTATGCAGGTGTGTTTATGTCTGTGTGTTAGTGCAGGTGTATTAGTGCAGGTGTGTTAGTGCAGGTGTATTAGTGCAGGTGTGTTAGTGCAGGTGTGTTAGTGCAGGTGTGTTAGTGTAGGTGTGTTTATGCAGGTGTGTTTATGTCTGTGTGTTAGTGCAGGTGTATTAGTGCAGGTGTGTTAGTGCAGGTGTATTAGTGCAGGTGTGTTAGTGCAGGTGTGTTAGTGTAGGTGTGTTTATGTCTGTGTGTTAGTGCAGGTGTATTAGTGCAGGTGTGTTAGTGCAGGTGTATTAGTGCAGGTGTGTTAGTGCAGGTGTGTTAGTGTAGGTGTGTTTATGCAGGTGTGTTTATGTCTGTGTATTAGTGTAGGTGTGTTTATGCAGGTGTGTTAGTGCAAGTGGTAGTGTAGGTGTATTAGTGTAGGTGTGTTAGTGTAGGTGTGTTAGTGCAGGTGTGTTAGTGTATGTTTGAGTAGGTCTGTGTGTTAGAGCAGGTGTGTCCATGTAGGTGTGTTAGTACAGGCGTATTAGTGTGTACAAACCCCAGGTGTGTTAATGTGTGTTTATGCAGGTGTGTTATTGTATGTTTGTGTAGGTGTGTTAGAGTGGGTGTGTTAGTGCAGGTGTGTTTGTGTTAGTGTGTGTTAGTGTGTATGTGGTATTTTATGCAGGTGTGTTAGTGAGAGTGTGTGTGTTAGTGAATGTGTGTAGTTGTGCATTCAATTCAATTCAATTTTATTTGTATAGCGCTTTTAACAAAGAGCATTGTCTCAAAGCAGCTTTACATGAGAAACGACATAAGAAAACAACAAACATATAAACAGACAAACAGACAGACAGTCCTAGATGTTATCCCAAGTGAGCAAGCCTGAGGTGACTGAGGTGCATGCAGGTAAAAGCACAGTCATCACACTGGAGTCCTGAGTCTCAGTGAGGCTGTGTGTCTGACTCAGAGTCGATTCAGTTCCATTGCAGAAAGTGACTCAAACTCACTGCCTGTTTAATAGACTCAGAAGTGTACAGCTGCCTTCAGTGTGTGTTAGTGCAGGTTGTTTGAGTGTTAGTGTGTGTTTGTGTTCCTTTTCTGTCACACACTCAGACCTGACGATAACACACTTGTTGAGTTAAAGCAGTTGCTCTTTCATGTGCCTTATTATTTCACACTGCACAACCTTTATGAGGATGATTCAGTCTCGTCCAGAGATCATCATCTAAAACGCTGCCTTACTCATCTGTGAAACCTGGATCATGACAATAAGATGATAACAGAGTGTAACTCCTGCCATTAGTGTGTATTACACACACCTGATAAACTTCCTGTGATCTGATCAGTAAGCACGGTGTGTTAGAGTGAGTTAGACGAGTGTGTTGTTGTGTGTAAATGCATTAAATGTGCTGTGTTTAAGTGAAACTGAAGACCAACAGCAGCAGGGATGACAGTCCAGCAGGAGAAAAAACAAAGCCAAATTTATAGATTGATTATTATTTAAAGAAAACCACATAACACCTGGAGCTTGTTAAACCACGGGCTGTGTTCCAAATTGCATGAATATTAAACCATATGCTACGTCCCAAACCACAGTGCTTGCTAGTGTGGATGATATATCAGGTTGTTATCCAGATATCAGATTTATCCATTTGTTGTAAAAATCTGTCCCTAAAGTGAGTGTGAGTGAGCGGGTGAGAAAAGTAATAACTGTGTTTTAAACATAAGACTACTTGTCAGTTTTTGCTTAAACTCTGTAGGTGTTTTCACTCCAAGCTTAGCCCCAGGTAAAGGACATGTTATTTAGAAGTGACATCAGCATGGTTTTTCCCCCAGAGGTGAAACAATGTGTAAAATGCAGCAGTGGTAGCTCAAGTGGTTAAGGCTCTGGGTCGTTGACTGGAAAATCAGGATTCAAGCCCCAACACCGCCAAGCTGCCACCATTGGGTCCTTGAGCAAGGCCCTTAACCCTACCTGCTCCAAGGGCGCTGTATAAAGGCTGACCCTGCACTCTGACCCAAACCCAAAGGATGGGACATGCGAAGAAAGAATTTCACTGTGCAGTATAGTGTATATATGACAAATAAAGACAATTTAACTTAAACGTCACAGAAGCTCTGTGTGTTGTATACACAGCAGTAGCTGCATTTGAGAGAAGTATAAAAAAAGATCTCAAATAATGATGGAAAATGTGTCAGTTTTTACAGCTATGGCTACAAAACTGCATGGTAGTCAGAAATAATACTGAAAAGAGTGTTTAAGTGGGATGTGGTAGCTTAGTGATTAAAAGGTTGTACGTTTGAATCCCAGGTCTACTAACCAGTCACTGCTGGGCCCCTGAGTAAGGCCCTTAACCCTCAGTTGTATAAAATGAGATAAATTGTAATTTGCTTTCAGTAAGGGTGACTGCAGAAGCTGGACATTAATGAAGGCCTGGTTAACTATGTGACACACTTAAAAAGGATTTACACTGCAACGTTCTTCCTCACCGATGTCAAAGAAAGCATGAGACGAGCCGTTATTTAAAGTGGTCCTTATACAGTCCTTATACAGTGACTTTTACATTTATTTCATTTTGCTCAGGAATGGCAGCAATGGCAGCTTGGTGGACCTGGGATTCTTAAGCACTAACCTACCACATCATAACCCAGGCTTGTGTGTACTCACAGTTTATAATTCCCCAGGAAACTATTTTACCTGAGCAATATAAACATAAGCGATCACTTACTTTAACATAAGTGATCAGACTTTAACATTACAGTGAATTGTGTTTTCAGGTTAAAATTATGAGAAAGTCTGTGCCTGTAACTGCAACAACTCAGTATTTTAGTCAGAGCTGACGGGTTCGAATCGGCAGGAACTTTCAAAATACCCGTGTGATGCGCAAGATTCGTCTTATGAAATCATGTCTGAAAATAGTACAGCAAAAAACCAGCCTCTGAGCATCTGGTGTGACTTTACTCACGGAAATGACAGAAATTCAGATTTGTGTGATGTGATATCATCACGTCTGCATGCGGTACAGCCAAGTTAGTTTCATTCCTTGGAACTACCATCAGAGATACTGTTATAGAAAATGAATCAACATCTCTGTGCTATCTCATTTCTTAGATACTGTCTGCCCATGTACTGCTTTGGTGGTAATTTATAGGTTTTGTATTCTTTCTAAAAGTAGCTGTAATCGAAGCTCTTAAAACACATTTCAGTCTGGAATGGAGATTTAAAATAAATAAATAAATAAATAAAGCTAAGGTATCATATGGCACATCTGTCAGCTTGCATCAGCAAAGAATTAGTATAGTTATACAGGTAATAGGCCACATTACAGGGGGAAAAATGATTTATCTGAAATGATTTATCTTGGTCTCATTTTTTTTTTTACATCACGGAAACCTGGCATTTTAACAGGGGTGTGTAGACTTTGTACAGTATATCCACTGTATAATGTAGGAGAATGTTGGACATGGAGCTGCCAGGCAGGAGGCAAAGAGGAAGGCCAAAGAGGAGGTATATGGATGTAATAAATGAAGGTATGAAGCTGGTGGGTGCAAGTGTTGAGGATGCAGAAGATTGGGATAGGTGGAGAGAGTATAATGAATTCAGAAACTACACTGAACTAATAGTTCCCCATAAGCCCTTGGTTGCTGTTGTAGAAAGGATATTATTTAGTTACATTTATATTATTTACTGTCCGGTGTCACCCAAATGAGGATGAGGTTCCCTTCTGAGCCAAGGTTTCTTCCTCATAATCATCACCAGGAGTTTTTCCTCACCACCGTCGCCACAGGCTTGCTCATTAGGGATAAAATAGTAACTGTAAACTTTATATATATATATTCCTTCTCTGTTTCTCTGCTTCTGTAAAGCTGCTTCGAGACAATGCCCATTGTTAAAAGCGCTATTCAAATAAATTGAATTGCATTAAATTGAATTGATATGATTATTAAACATCAATATGTGCAGGATGACTGGGTGAGCTCACCTTTTATTGACTTTGTTCTGGCTCTAATAGCTTTATTTATTCCCCTCACTTCACCTTCATCTGACTTTGCTGTGCTCACTGACCGTCAAGAATTGATCTGTGGCGCCACCGTGTGGTTTCAGCTGACAAAAACACACTTTCAATCTCTCCACTAAATTACAGCAGAAATGACAAAAAGAGGAAAAATATGGCATTATTTTCTAAATATATGACAGAACACGATCAACATGTATCTAGGTGAAAGATTTTGGTTTCTAATGAGGATTTATCACACAAATATCCATGTTCAATAACCTGTCTCTTGCTATGAAGCAAAATCATCACTAATTATGAATATTTTATAAATATTCATGAATAAATATTTTATCTATTTAAATGTAGGAATTTTTCATATATTTCATATTTTGTAGGCATATTTCAAATATTTAATGTGTGTAGAAGTTGAATCCAGTGCTAATGTGTAATTATTTTGATGAATATATGTATAATTTATGTATAATTTATTTAATTCTGGAAAAATATGTCAATTGCAATGCCATTGCTTTACAATGGTTAACAACAACAACAACAAAAAAAGACAAGATCATATGCTTCACATATCTATTCCAGAGATCTGGTTTAATATTTAAAAATCTAATTTCTGTGCTCTTGAAGCTCTAAATTTTTTTTTGAAGGGATAAATATTAGAGATAAATAGTAACTTAATATTAAACTATATAATCTGTATTCTATTTTTCTACATTTCTGTAAAGCTGCTTTAAGACAATGTCTATTGTTAAAAGCACAATACAAATAAATTGAATTCAAGGATAATACACAGCAATGTCTTAAACATAAACATGTCATAAACAATCTCACAGGAAAAATGTGAAAAATCCATGGCATGTTATTGTGAAATGTAGGCCATGTTGTGTTGGGCATTACAAGCCGTTTCTGCATGAATGATTCGCCTTTGGTCTCTTAATGGTGTTTCCAGTAACATACTCATACCGCTTTCTCTGATATACACACATCATACACACTCGGCCACTCCTTAAAACCCTCCCAGGAGGCACAGGGGCACTTTCATACGCTTGATAATCGCTGTGCTGCATCACTTCCTCACTATTTCATCCACTGATCTTTTGTTAGTGCATTAAGATCTTACAGGATCATTTTCTAATAGTCTTTTTAATGCCCCCTTGATGAGTGTCCCCTGTCCGTTCTTCTCTTTGTTAGATTGGATTGAATGTATTTGGTAAATTATGATCTCAGTTGACTGTGTTATTGTTTATAAGGCACTGAACATGTTTGTAAAAATGTACAACAAATGTTGCTGTGTGGTAAAAATGTTGGTATGTATTATAGCTTGTCTTGGTAAATGTGGGTTTTTTGATAGATATTGATGCTGCTGTTCCTAAATGTTGGCACTGTCGCTGTAAATGTTGGCAGTGTTGTTGGTAAATGTTGATGGTGTAGTGTTGGTAAATGTTGTAGTGTTGGTAAATGTTGGTAGTGTTGGTAAATGTTGTAATGTTGATGGTAAATGTTGTAGTGTTGGTGGTAAATGTTGTAGTGTTGGTGGTAAATGTTGGCGGTGTTGGTGGTAAATGTTGTAGTGTTGGTGGTAAATGTTGGCGGTGTTGGTAAATGTTGTAGTGTTGGTGGTAAATGTTGTAGTGTTGGTGGTAAATGTTGTAGTATTGGTGGTAAATGTTGTAGTGTTGGTGGTAAATGTTGGCGGTGTTGGTAAATGTTGTAGTGTTACTGGTAAATGTTGTAGTGTTGGTGGTAAATGTTGTAATGTTGGTGGTAAATGTTGTAGTGTTACTGGTAAATGTTGTAGTGTTGGTGGTAAATGTTGTAATGTTGGTGGTAAATGTTGTAGTGTTACTGGTAAATGTTGTAGTGTTGGTGGTAAATGTTGTAGTGTTGGTGGTAAATGTTGTAGTGTTGGTGGTAAATGTTGTAGTATTGGTGGTAAATGTTGTAGTGTTGGTGGTAAATGTTGTAGTGTTACTGGTAAATGTTGTAGTGTTGGTGGTAAATGTTGTAGTGTTGGTGGTAGATGTTGTAGTATTGGTGGTAAATGTTGTAGTATTGGTGGTAAATGTTGTAGTATTGGTGGTAAATGTTGTAGTGTTGGTGGTAAATGTTGTAGTATTGGTGGTAAATGTTGTAGTGTTGGTGGTAAATGTAGTGTTACTGGTAAATGTTGTAGTGTTGGTGGTAAATGTTGTAATGTTGGTGGTAAATGTTGTAGTGTTGGTGGTAAATGTTGTAATGTTGGTGGTAAATGTTGTAGTGTTACTGGTAAATGTTGTAGTGTTGGTGGTAAATGTTGTAATGTTGGTGGTAAATGTTGTAGAGTTACTGGTAAATGTTGTAGTGTTGGTGGTAAATGTTGTAATGTTGGTGGTAAATGTTGTAATGTTGGTGGTAAATGTTGTAGTGTTGGTGGTAAATGTTGTAGTATTGGTGGTAAATGTTGTAGTGTTACTGGTAAATGTTGTAGTGTTGGTGGTAAATGTTGTAGTGTTACTGGTAAATGTTGTAGTGTTGGTGGTAAATGTTGTAGTGTTGGTGGTAAATGTTGTAGTATTGGTGGTAAATGTTGTAGTGTTGGTGGTAAATGTTGTAGTGTTACTGGTAAATGTTGTAGTGTTACTGGTAAATGTTGTAGTGTTGGTGGTAAATGTTGTAGTGTTGGTGGTAAATGTTGTAGTATTGGTGGTAAATGTTGTAGTGTTACTGGTAAATGTTGTAGTGTTGGTGGTAAATGTTGTAGTATTGGTGGTAAATGTTGTAGTGTTACTGGTAAATGTTGTAGTGTTGGTGGTAAATGGAATAAGACATCTGGGTCAGGATGAGCTATGATACACTGCCCCCTGGAGCAGAGAGGGTTAATGACCTTGCTCCAGGCTCAACAGTGGCTGATGGGGTTTGAACCCTCAATATTCTGATCAGAGCCTCTGTTGAGGCTTCATTGCCCATGTTAACCAGTGTATGCATTTTTGGTGAATTTTGGTTCAGTTATTAGTCAGTATTTTTTTTGTCCTTGTTATTTCCACTATTATTAGCAGTTTGCCTGATGCCTAATGACTAATGACTATGAGGACTGTAGTTGGCACAATTCTTACACAATTGACACTGTGATATTCATGTTTTTGTCACAGGATTCTCGGCCACTCTTCTTGTGCAATCTTCTTGGCCAACGCTTTTGTTTTGCAGCAGCTTGCTTCAGCTTAAAATATGTGTAATCATCTCTAAGATGTGTGTATGTTTTTGTTGGTAAAAGGGAAAAATGATGATGTATGATCAGCTCATGCTGCTAATCAATCTTTTTACACTAATCAGTGGTAATTATAAGCACGACACCATCTGCTTTTAAAGTGCTGTGACAATGCAGTGTATTATTACAGCCTTCATTTTTATTAGGTGCACTTGCTGTGTGTGTGTGTGTGTGTGTGTTGCATGGCAGGTTTTATATTATCCTTTGCTTTAGAATAAATGCTACATAAATGCTAAGTTCAGAATTATTATTATTATTGTTATTATTATTATTATTTTTATCATTATAATTATTATTATTGAAACCCTATTTTGTATTTTATTTACAGTGCTAAGGAACAGCCAGGAAAGGGAAGAAGACTTCATTAGCCACATGGAGGGATTTTTGGACCGATCGCTTGATCTTTTAGCCCTAATGGAGGAGGAGGTGCCTTCAAATCTGCCCTAGGCTGGACTTTTTTTTCACAATTTTGCTCTTGACCTTTACTTCAGACTTTTGGCTTAGCCTTTAACCCTGATCTTTTAGCCTTGGTTGGTTAGTAATAGATTTTTAGCCCTTCACATAGCTTCATGCCCTTCTGTATTTGCCCTAGATTTCACACTACATAATTGGCCAAGCCTAATCCTGAACATTTGCCTTACATTATTATTCCAAAACATTATCCCTGATGTTTGCTCTAGCATTTTGACCTGGATATGTGCCCTAGGCTTTTGCCCCAGGGCATTTATTCTAGATCTTTTTTTTTTTTTTTTTGCACTAGCCCTAGCCATTGTTTCGCATGTAGCTGTCGTCTCGTCTTGACTTTTTCCTTTAGGCATTTGCCCTGGCGCTTTGCCCTTGGACATTTGCTTCGGACTTTTGCCCTAGATGCTGATCCCAGATGCTGACTTTGGCCCACGGATGCTTGCTGTAGCCTTTTGCACCAGACTTATGCCCTCAAATCTTTACCCTTACTGCAATACTTGACTTTCTTCATTCTACATTTCTCTTCTCTCCTTCGTTCTCTCAATTTCAGACTGTTACTTTAAGTGTGTGTGTGTGTTGTTCCTGCTGCTATACGTGTAAAGCCTCACAAAAGTGCCCCTTCTTGCCCTCCTCCCTGTTTGTGTGCTGCGGGAGGAGGGCGAACGCTAGTTATGCTAATTCCATCCCTTCTCATGCGCTGTCAGGATGTGATGTCATCATTGACGTGGCTGTATAAAATGGATAGATGTAAACACAGCTGGTTTCTGTGTGTGCTTGAGTCTGTATGGTTCGAGCGAGGACTGTTGCATATATTCCATCATTTATTAAACACTAAAACAAAAATAAAATGCTTCGATCTACCAGATTGATAGCAGAACGCAGTATGGTGTTGCACGAGTGACTGAAAGCAGTAGCTGATAACGAGAAAACGCATATCTAATGCTGCTTCGAAGTTAGCAGCGACATTAGCATCAGCATTATCACTGGATAGCGCTAGTAAAGGATAGCACTGTGTCTACATGTAGCTGAGTGAAGAATCCGGCTTCATTCAAAAAGAAATGGCCTAAATAAGACTATAGCTAGCGTTGTTGTTAGCTATATTGTTAAACTAAATATGCGAATCGATTACCACAGGTTTATTTTATGTAGGTATATTTTCTGTTTCTTTTTCACTTCTTCAGCTGAAGCTATGCAGATTATTCTGGATTTAATTACGCATTAGTAAGCTAACATGGACCAGCTAATTAGTAAGCTTAGGTGATTAGCTGGCATTGTGTAGCTAGCCAAACAAACTAGCATCACATTTGTGATAAGCTGACCAAATCACAAAATACTTCTTGTTTGGCTTGTAAATTAGTTTCATGCTGTTTCTATTAGCAAACTATCCCATTAAGGGTATTAGCGGTTAGCGTCTATTTGTAAAAAAAAATATGAATCTCCTGATTGTAAAATTTAAATCTAAATACTTTTATGGTAACTTAATGCTTAATATCAGACTTTCATTCCCAAAATTCAGATAGAGGAGGAGTTTTCAGGTGCTAAGCAGTTTTGTAGATGTTTGTCAGTGTTGTATTTTTTTTAACAACAACAAGAAACAAGCTGAGGAAAACGATGTATTAGTGTTTGATTGCTGGTGAAATAAAAATATCTAATAAGGCCGTACTGTATGATCCAAACATGTTGTACATAAAGAAACATGATGCAAATAACAGCCAGAGGTTTTTATTTAGATGTTTGATAAATCCCATGCTGAGGTACACAGTGAAACACATTCCGGAACTTTCCGTGTCCTTGGGAGAAATCTGCTAACAGAGTGGAGCTCAGCTGCAGTGACCTAATTTTCTTCACCTTCAGGTGGACTGCAGTGGTTTTTTCTTTTTCTTTCTTTTAAATACAACGCTGAGTGTATTGCACACACACACACACACACACACACATGCAAAACTTGTATGCTGCAGTATCCTTGGTCCTGCGACAGGTTTTTTTTTTTTATTGTCTTTTATGGGACTGCAGAAAGGAACACGGTGCAGTGAGAGTGATGTGGGTCATCTCTCTCTCTCTCTCTCTCTCTCTCTCTCTCTCTCACACACACACACACACACACACACAAATCAGCAATATCAATTCTACAGCAATTGCTACACGTTTTTCCTCACAAGTCATTTAGCTGGAGATTTTTCCTAACCTATTTACTTCAGCTTTTTATATTTAGCATCTACTTTTCGCTTTCTTCCTTACTTTGCCTTTTGCCTTAGCCTCCATGCTTCAACTTTTCTCTTGAGCTTTTTTGTTTTAGTTTCTAGTTTCTTCACCTTTTTTATGTAGCCTTTGGGATTTTTCCTTTAGCTTTTCTATTTAGCGCCTCTTTTTTAGATTTTTGCCTCAGCTGTTTTTTCCCCACTAGTCATTTTGCTTTAGCATTTGGTTCAGGTTTTGCACTAGCCTTCTTGTTTAGCCTTCTTCTCTCTCTCTCTCTCTCTCTCTCTCTCTCTCTCTCTCTTTCTCTGTTTGTTTTTTTCCACCGGCTTTTTCCTTAACCTTTAACTTTTCTCTCTTTCCTCTTTTTCCTTTAGTGATTTTTCTCTTTAGCTTTTTCGTGTAGCATTTTCTTTTCTTTTTTTAAATTGCCTCAGCTTTTTTTCCACTAGTTATTTTGCCTCATGTTCTCTTTCTCTCTCTCTCTCTCTTTTCCTTAAGGCTTTATTCTTAACCTTTAACTTTTATCTGTTCGCCTTTCTTGCCTTACTTTTTCCACTATTTTTTGCTTCAGTTATATCTCTAGGCATTCTTGTCCATATATTTTTTTGTTTTTAAATATAGCACTTTCTTGTCTTTGCTTCTTGCTTCAGTTTTTCTTCTTAGATTTTATCTTTACTTTTTTCACCCCTAGCGTATTAGCTTTCGATTTTTTCCCATTAAATTGAACTTTTCTCATTAGCCTTTCCCCTAGCATTTTGAGCTTTTTGTTTTAACTCATTTCCCGGTATTTTTTACTTTCTTTTCCCTTTCTTTTATTCTCTAAGTATTCTTTAGCTTCATTTGCATTACCATAGACCTTTCTTTACTGGCTTTTTTTTCCTTTGACATTTTTTTCCAGAAACGTTGCTTATTCGTGTAGCCTTTTTTGACACCAGTGATTCAACCAAAAGCAATATTTGCTGCAAACTCCAGCAGTAATAATGCTGCTGACATGTTCATTGCTTACGAAGGTGCAAAAAGGAACTGCTAAAGTTGCATATTAGCATGTGGAGGATTGTGGTGACTCGTATCTATTTCGTCTCGTGTGCAGGAAAACTCAGGTGTTCTCATGACGTTAATGCATACTCGCGATTTTATAAACCCACGCATCCAGGCCCAAAGGATTTATGTTGCACTATGAAGAGCGGATTGTTTTAGTTTAATAAACATGATAAATCGTGAAAAAAAGCAGTGTATCAGATGCAGAATTGATAATTGGTCCTCGTGCTACTTTAGTAAAATATCTAAGGAGAGAAACTCTGAGCTGATGGATCTGATTTTTATTGGATTTTAAATACATACAGAAATGTTCTTCGAATTCAGTTTGATTATTTTTTTATTTTGTTTCTGCAGAAAATCTGTCCTGATTTGAGCTACCCGTCTGAGAGAAGCCTAATCGACTACATTAACTCCTTACCTCCTTACATTTAATTGAATCAGATATGGGTAAATATGTAAATCATGAACACACACACACACACCGAACCCTATTTTCTTCCAAATTTATACTCGTCCCCATCACCATCCCCCTTCCGTCCTCCATATAACATAAACACATAAAACCAGGTGGATGGAAACCACGTCCAGCATCCAACTGAGACAAAAATCTGTCATCCTGATCCTGAGGAAATGATGTCACAGGGTTTTCCTGATACTGACATGGCTGACTCATCTGCCTCGGATCCTCCAGTGCATGAAATATCACGCTGTCTTTCCAGAAGGATTTTCAGGCTTGTCACATTGAGGTTCGTCCGTGATGTTTCCGGCGCTCTCGCCCACTTCCTGCCAGGATTTGACAGAGGAGTCGGAGGAATAAATCCCAACCCACACGCTGCTTCGGTGTTTCAGGTTCTTCTGACAATTTGAAAAGATAACCATGCCAAAACCATGCTTCTGAAATTCACAGCTTCTAATTTATCACAGACCTAAAGAAATCTTATGGGTATTTAACATTGCATCATTCATTATGTGCTAATAAGCGGGAAAGGGCATTCAGGAAAGACAGAGGGATGGGCCAGGGGGCAATAAAAACAGTTCAGATGCAGATATATATTTAATAGTTATATATTTTGTGAGTTCGATTCCTATCTCCACTCTGTGTATGTAGATTTTGCATGTTTTCCCTGCGCTTCAAGGGTTCTCCAGTTTCCTAATCAGTCAAAAGAATGTGGATGTGTGTGTGAGTGTGTGTGTGAAATTGTGCCCTGTGATTGGTTGGCACCCAAAAGAGAGTAAGAGATAGAAAAAGACAGAGAGAGAGTGGTAGAGAGAGTGTGTGTATATTTATAGATATACTATAGATAGTATAAGAACTAGCTAGTCTGTTATTTGGAATGATTCTGAATTAAAAGATTTTTAAATTAACATTTTGACATTAAACTTCATTTTCATTTAAAGACATGGTATGTGAAGGTTGAAGAGGAAGAACTGGAGTGTTCTGCACTGAGCCCTGACTCTGACTCAACCCCACTGAACACCTCTGGGATGAACTGGAACACTGACTGAACCCCAGACCTCCTCACTCTTACATCAGTGTCTGATCTCACTAATGCTCTTGTAGATGACTGATCACAAATCCCTACAATTATGCTATAACCTCTAGTGGAAAACCTTCCCAGAAGAAGAGTTGAGCTTGGAATGGGATGTTCAACAAGCACATATGGGTGTGATGGTCAGGGGTGCACATACATTTGCACACATAGTGAGAGCTGGAAAAAAATAATTGTGCTTGAAAAACACCAGACAATAAGCAGAACAGTCAGTTCATTTTATTAAGATTTATATTATTGTTATCATCATAATCATTATTGACACCATCATCATCATCAATACTAATCCTTATAGTATTATTATCTGGAAGGATAAAATGCATCTCAGATGAAGTTTTTTTTACTTTCGTACATAGTCCAGTGTTTCATCCAGTGGGTTTTAAAGTGCGCACATTTTAGGACCAAAGATTAGTACTCCACTTCTTCTCATTTTCTTTAAAACCTACAAAAAAGCATTGTACATGAAATTAAAGCAACCAAAAGTTGAAATGCACCCAAGCCATGCAGCTTACATGATGCAGCTTAACCGTTAGCCTCGTAGCTCCAGTACAAAACTAAATAAACTTAAATGAGCAAACACTTCATCTTTGATCGATTACATTTCATTTACATAGTGTACATTTTTTTATCTTTAAGGTTTCTTTGATCTAAACTATGACAATAATTAATTATGTGTGAAATGAAGGCTTGATCTGATGACTCTTCCATGTACTGTACATTGCAAGAAGAGGCTTTAAATCCTCAGCTTTTTGTGCTTGGAGTATATTTTGAACTGAAGTAGTAGCTAGAATTGTAACGCTATAAAATAGCAAAAAATGGCATTTTATTACGCTCAAGCTAGCATGGAGGATGACGATGAATGCGTTTAGCCTTTAAACATGTCGGCTGTGTATGGAAGTCTATTGTGCTACGTCTCTTGGGTAACTGTATCATATGAATGTTATAGCTGTATATCAGATAGAATATGCGGTGTATATGTTTATATATTCAGTATAGCGAGGCGGGTATGGAAAGTACATTAGAACACACTCATGAGAGTCTCATTTAAGCAGCTGGAATGAATACTGAGGGTTTATAAAGTCACATTAACCGTGTGTGTGTATGTGTGTCTGAGAGAAAAACGTTAAAATATGAGATCGGCAAAAATTGCCTCATTGTTACAATCAGAAGAGAAACAGAAAAACAAATCTGCATGCAGTCACATGAAAGCTGCTGATCCTGAAGCTACATTCAGTGAGAACAGGCAAGGAATAGCTGAAGTGGAAAGATAGACAAGAGGGAACAAGGGGACATATATATATATATATATATATATATATATATATATACTACAGTGAAACCTTGGCATACACTCCCTCACAGATTTTCCCCTTAAGAATTGAAATTTTGCAGCAAATTTTCATCCACATATGAAGCATTTTTGGCATATGAACTAAGCAAATCGAACGGAATGCCTACTAAGTTGCGCGCATGTCCAGGAGCCGTTCAAAACTTGTTTGCATCAGTGGAAAGCCAAGCAGAGTGGGTTTACGAACTTTACGAATTTCGATTTTCCAGGTATTTTTTTGTTGACAGATTGGTGGCGTGAGTGGTCTGTTCTATTTTTAGCCCAAGCTTGGTGAAACGACTTCCTGTGAGGAGCCTTGACATGGACTGTTTGGCTTGGGTCAGTTCTTTGTAAGCAGCCATACAGTTTACATACGCTTCATATTGGGAATATTGGTCATATTTTTGGCTGCTGGAACGGAGTATCCACACTTTCATTATTTCTTATAATTAAATTCCTATGCCAAGGTTCCACTGTGTATCTGTTCTTGTACAGAAACCACAGTTTCCACCAGCTGATCCCTCATCAGTCCTCTAGTCAGGGCAACAATAACAGCGTTCGTAATAGTAATTGAATGAACACGCTTTACAAGAAGGTTGTCATTGTGTTACAGCACGAGGCTTTCGCTCCTCCCCTGGCAGTCAGTCATTATTTAAAACAGCGGCAACTCGATTTCAAAAAGAAACAGAGCTGGAGGCCGGATGTGTCTCAAATTGCATACTTCTGTACCAGTGTAGCAAAACCAGAAGTCAGTCACTGCACCATTGACTTGAATTTGTAATACAACAGATTAACAGATTTAATAATAATACGTTTCATTATCAATGCTACATCTGTCTTCTTTGCTTACGTCAAACTTATGAAAGATGAAAATCTGGATCACAGCCCAAATTCGATTGCTATGCTACAGTACAGATGCTTTCATGTATGATATTTAAAAGCTCCTGGTTAAACAATTGCATTTTTTGACCACATACTGTAGTATACAGTTTATTTAAATGATTTATATTCAAACTTTTATATTCAAAGTGTCACTCTGAAGTTCTCTTTTGAGTCTGGTTCATGTTATCTCAGGGAGTTTTTCCTCACCACCGTCACCTCTGTCTCGCTCATTAGGGAAAAATTTAAAACT
Organism: Hemibagrus wyckioides; assembly: GCF_019097595.1. Lineage (NCBI taxonomy): Eukaryota > Metazoa > Chordata > Actinopteri > Siluriformes > Bagridae > Hemibagrus > Hemibagrus wyckioides. The sequence continues at coordinate 20,070,023 of NC_080724.1, forward strand.
ATAATTTTTATTCAGAATATTTGTATTCTTTTAAAGCTGCTTTGCGACAATGTTAGCTGTTAAAAGAGCTATACAAATACATTTTAATAGAATATTATGCTGTTAACAACGTTTTGCACATTGCTAAGATCCTAGCATCTCCATGCTAACAGCACAACATTTTCGCTTTGTATTTACTGACTCTTGAAGAAAAAAGTTTACATATCAGAAATTTTCCAAATATGCAAAAGTTGCTGTAAAGTAAAAAACTCAAATGAACGACTTTCACGTCCTTTCCCCTTCAGTGAATTCACTTTTCCACTAAGTGAATTTTACTTGCTTTTGTTATGATTGTTGGTTGTTGTTGTTGTTGTTGTTTAGCTTAAAAAAGCAGTTAATACGTTTTTAGGTACCAGAACTTGTAAATGCTACAACTAAACTGTAAATGTCGGCACCTCGGAAACTGGCAGTGAGATTTTCTTAAGTCTAAAATATTAACTGCTACGTAGAAACAAAATTCCTTCAGAGTTCTGTTTACAAGTCAACTTCTTATGTGTCTTCTACAGACTCGGAGAGGCTCTTCGTTAGTAGTAGACAATTTTAAGATAAAATTGTTGATAAAATCTGCGGTTATAATAAACTAGCAGAGACAACGTACTAAAAGGAGTAGCTATGATATTTAATGCCGACCTTTCTGCTGTGGATATCAGTGAATGTGGTGTACGTGTTATTTACGTTCACTGAGTGCGATGTTTTTGTTTTTTGATGACAGAATTTAGTCAGAAACATCAAGCAGGATGTAGCTTCATAGTTTCCGACTATATTCCGTCATTTAAATGTTGGATCGATAGCTGTGCTCAGGCAGAGGTCGCAAAGTTTTCAAATAAACTCATAATTAAAATAATTTAAGAAGTATTAAAAATAACAAAGAGTAGCACAAGAACATCAGGAATCAGGTAACTCAGGCGCTTACTATTGTTTATGTTCATGTACGTTTTTGAGTATAAGATATGATATAAACGGAATTAATGAATGAAATAATTTAATGTCTTAATTTTGTACGTTTATTGATGAATTAATCTGTCGTGTGTGCTGTCTATGTGCTGACTTTCTACATTAATCTGAAGCATTTTGTTACACAGTATGCAATTTGAGACACAATTGAATTTTTGTTAGGAAAGACAGATTGATTTTTCCTTAAAAATATTAAGAAATATTGAGAATTGCACAGGTGGCTTTAAAAAAAACAAAAACTGGGCAGTTTTTTAAGCGAATATTGCATATAACGTTTCCTGTGTGCTACTTTGTGCTTAAATTCAGAGAACTTGATTATGTTTGGTTTGATTTGGATGAAATTTTACCACATGGAAAAACTTTACAGAATGTCACATGCTGCTGCTGCATCTAGGTGAGAAACAGACAACCTTCCTGCAGTGAGACCCTGAAAGTGTAGACTAGCACTCCCATACGAACATGAGGTAAAAATAAAACAAAAACAAAAAAAACAACAGAATTTGAAGTTTCACGGCACAGATTATTTCTATATTGCACATACTGTTAATCTCACAGAGAAAATATTCATAGATACCGATAATGATAGGAATACTTATTACTATATTGGTGAGTTAAGTAGTTTTTCGTACCTCATGCATGCTACAGGGAATGTTTTTAACCATGCATGCACTATTATATCCTATCTTATATAAAAGGTGTTTTGAGTAAGCAGGTCTGTATTTTTTCATACAGGTTTCACCAGCATCTATCATATTTTTTTTTCGTGAAAGGAATGAAAATCAATCGAAGATGGTAAATGAAAAAAAATAAATAAATAAAAATAAATAAATAAAATACAGGTCATTTGTAGTGGCAGTGAGTTAGTTAGTGAGATCTCTTTGATGACCTGTATTAAACAAAGTTTAAAATATTATATTCCTGCCTTTTCCCTATCAGGGCTATGCTAAGTTAATCATTTTAAGTCAATCAGAATCCTGTGACATCAGTGCTAGCCTTATTTTTTTATTCCAGCTTAACAGCATCATATTATTTACATAGATGTAGCATCTAGCTGATGTATCTAATGTTAGCTGATTTGAAAAGAGCTAGTCAATATTACGTAGCTAGCACTATTGTTAACATTAAGCTAGTTAAAGCTGGGGAAAACAGCTAGCTTAATTGTGATTGTGTGATCAAAATGTATGCTAAGCACTTAGAAATAAAAAGACTAGCAGTGATGTTCTGATCAATTTTCTGACTCAGTGATTGAAAGGGCTGGCTAATCATCACTTAGCAAAAAAAGACTGTTTTGCCTCACATTTGCAATACACAGCATGTAATACTGAGACATCATTTAAATAACAAAGTTTTTCTGTCATATTGTGACAATAGAAGTGTTTCCACCGCAAGAACATTTTATAACTTATTAACTACTCCAGAGGTGGTACATTCCTGTTAGCTAGGAATCACTGGACAGGCCAGGAACGTTGCAAATTGGCCAAACACAAGCCTTATAGAATACCCAACCATCTTATGGACTATTTTAACAACCTTCATTAAGCTAACTAGCGATGCTTGATTTATAGAAGAGGCAGAGCGGTATGTAACTAGTGGATAATTTTGCAACTGCTTCCAGTATTGAAACTTCTGAACGCACCTTAAAAGCTTTTAAAAACTGCTGAGATAGAGTTCTTACAAAGCAATTCCTTACCTAAGAGTAGAAATTGCTTCTCGTACAGTGAGTTCTTAAAGTTGATGTTATTGAAACAAGAAAAATGGGAAAGCTTAAGGAGTGACTTTGACAAGTGTCAAATTGTGGTGGCTACATGACTGGGAGCATCTGGGATCTCTAAAACATAAGGTCTTTTGAGGTGTTCCTGGTATACTGTGGTTAGTCCCTACCAAAGTGCTCCAAGGAAGGACAACAGGTGAACCATTGACAGAGTCATGGGCACCCAAGGGTCACTGATGAGCATGAAGGCAGGTTCATCTAGTCTGATCCTACAGAAGAGCTAGTGAAGCACAAATTGCATAAAAAGTTAATGCTGGCTCTGAGAGAAAGGTGTCAGAACACACTGTGCATCACAGCTCCCTGTGTATAAGAGTATCAGAGTGTCCATGCTGACCCCTGTCCACTGCTGGAAGCACAAACACTGAGTGCATGAGCATCAAAACTGATGATCAGGTGGACCGACAGGTGTGTCTGTTGCTTACCTCAGAAAGAGATTGTACCAGGTTGCACTATGAGAAGTAGGCAAGCCTGTGGAAGCATTGTGATACTCTGGATAATATTTTGCTGGGAAACCTTTGGACCTGGTTTTCAGGTGGATGTTACTCTGACAAGTACAATCTATTTAAACATTCTTAAACTTATGTCTTAAACTGATGCCTTCATGCCAACAACATTACCTAATGTTAATACCTAATTATAATGAGCCATGCCACTTTACAGAAATATTCAGGAATGGTTTGGGCAACTTAAAGAGTTCAAGGTATTGACCTGGACTCCAAATTCCCCAGATCTTGATCCAATCAAGCATCTGTGGTACATGCTGTACAAAAACGTCTTAAACAAACAAACAAGTCTTAAACATTGTTGCAGATGCATTTATGTCAACAACATTACCTAATCGCAGTGGCCTCTTTTGTCAGAATAACGAGCCATGCCACTTTGCAGAAATTGTTCAGGAATGGTTTGGGGAACTTGAAGAGTTCAAGGTATTGACCTGGCCTTCAAATTCCCAGATCTCAATCTGATCCAGCATCTGTGGTACATGCTGGACAAACAATTGATCCTAATCTATGGATTAATCTTACTTTGCAACATACAGGACATGCTGGTAAGATCTTGGTGCTAGACACCAGAGCACACCTTCAGAGGTTTTGTGGAGTTCATGCCTTGATGGCTTAGAGCTGTATTGGTGACACCAAACAGAGGAACCCTAAAAAAATAGCAGTGGTAGCACAAGTGGTTAAGGCGCTGGGTTGTTGATCAGGGTCCAAGCCCCAGCACTGCCAAGCTACCACCGTTGGGCCCTTGAGCAGCCCACCCCTGCTCACCCCTGCACGAAAAAAACTTTCCCTTTCAGCCACGCCCACTCTGGCTTTATATCTGGATACATACAATATTTGTAGCACTAAACATATAAATACAGATAGTGGCTAGTGCGTCTGTCATGAAGCGGACTATATCACAGTGTGTTCATGGCTTCATAGGTAAACACTACAAAAATAGGAGTCTTACTTAAATCTGCAAGTTAGTAGCTTCTATAATAATAATAATACCACCCCTGACATTAGTGGCAACCTAATATTCACCCAACAATGCAAAACAATAAAGAAATGAAAGAATAACACAACATTAGCCTCCTCCATGTTCTTCGGTGGAAAAGCATCTATATAACAGCAATGTCAGATTTCCTTTGGATGTCCGGTACCATGCCATTGCCCAAACCTTGGCAAAAAACAGAACATCTACTACCCCACAGATGTCCTAGCTAAAAGCCCTGGTAGAGAGAAAGATAATAAAATAATAATAATAATAACAATACACTGTCACATTGTTGAAATACAACTTAGGAAGATAAAAAATGTATAAAAAAAAATGGCATGAATAAATATTGCACAAATATGAGACACATTTAGTCCATAACCACACATACAGTACAGTCGAGTAGAAAAATCTGACCGTGATTTTATTTCCTCAAGCGTTATCAAACACTAATCCACATTTCCTCAGGTTTTCCTCAGGTTTTGTCACCTCTTAACAAGTGATACCTGATGTTCTTGCAGTCAGTACCCTTCACCGTGGTAGTGTTTGATAACTGATGAAATATCCAATACCAGTTCTTGGTAGTGGATTTGATTTTTTTACTCGACTGTACCTGTGCCTTCATGGTTTTACAGCTCACAGAGAGGAATGTTACGTTACATGTGGAATGCTGCAGTGGCTGGCAGTATGCTATTAGTGTGTTATCCACTTTCTTTTTTTAATTTTCTTTATTATAGCTCTTTATTTATCAGTGAAGAGGAAAGTCCTCGTTTAGTTGGCAGTTTAGCGATGGTCCCTTATGCTACCTTTGCTAGCATTTCTAGTGGTTTGGCTACGATTTTGGCTACAAGCAAAGATGAGAGGATGGTCTCCCGATTTTAAATAAGTGATAGGTATTCCTTTTGCAGTTAGCTGATGAATAGTTAAGGTTATGGTGATGGGCGTGGTTAGCGCGCATAGATTTATCTCAAATCCAGTACAACTGGAATTTTTTCACATTCTTCAACAGATCTGTTGATCATCTGCCACCTCAAATGCAGCGTCTCTCTGATCTTCAGCATCCTGAAGCCATAGAAACAACATGGATCAACATGGCTTATCCTTTCCCAAAAAGCATTACAATCAGTCCTCTAGTGCTAGCAAGAAATATCCAGCTATACATCGGTGAGCATCTTGGTGATGTTGACGTAGTTGGTGTTAGCAAGCGTGCAGTTGCCGGTTTTGAGGTTTTCCTCAGGGAAATCCTCGTTGCTGTTGTTCACTGCCTCCTGGATCTCCATGTAGTCGGATTTGCTCAGGCTGGAGACGCTCCGGCTCTTTTTCAGATCCTCTGTCGAGTCGATCTTAGGGACGCTGGTCACATTGAGGTATTGTGCCTGCTCCTCTCCCTCGGTCTCCCTGTGGTAGAAGTAGTTAAAGTTGGACACGATGACAGGGACTGGAAGAGCGATGGTCAAGACACCGGCGATGGCACACAACGAACCGACGATTTTACCCCCGATGGTGGTGGGAACCATGTCTCCATATCCTACAGTCGTCATAGATACTACTGCCCACCAAAAAGCATCCGGGATGCTGATAAACTGCGAATCTGCTTCATCTGCTTCTGCAAAGTACACAGCACTGGAGAAGAGGATGACTCCGATGAACAGGAAGAAGATAAGAAGCCCCAGTTCTCGCATGCTCGCCTTGAGAGTCTGACCCAGAATCTGAAGACCTTTTGAGTGGCGTGAGAGCTTGAAGATCCTGAAGACTCGCACCAATCGGATCACTCTGAGAATGGCTAAACTCATGGCCTGTTGACCCTGTTGACCATCTTCTGGACTTTCGGCCAATTCGGTCCCCAGTGTGATGAAATATGGAATGATAGCGACAATGTCAATGATATTCATGATGTTCACAAAGAAGCCTGCCTTACTTGGACAGGCAAAGAAACGGACAAGGAACTCAAAGGAGAACCAGATGATGCAGAGTGTCTCCAGGATGAAAAAGGGGTCAGTGAAGTAGGTGGATGTGTAGCTGGCTGTGGAGTTGGAGTCGCTGTTGTACGTTTTGTGCATCTCCATGTCCTCGTTGCGAAAAATAGGTAGCGTCTCTAGGCAGAAACTCACGATCGAAATCAAGATGACCATGACGGAAATGATGGCAATAATCCGGGCTGGACCGGAACTTTCTGGATACTCAAATAACAACCACACCTGCCTTTGAAACTCGTTCTCTGGCAGAAGTTTCTCTTCCTCTTTAATAAATCCTTCATCCTCCCTGAAAATCTCGATGGCTTCCTCGCCAAGTTCGTAGAAGCGGATCTCCTCTGAGAAAATATCCAAAGTGACGTTAACTGGCCGCCGTAGCCGTCCGCCAGACTGGTAATAGTACAGAATGGCATCGAAGCTGGGTCGATTCCGGTCAAAAAAGTACTCGTTCCTTAACGGATCAAAGTAGCGCATCCTCTTTTTAGGGTCCCCGAGTAATGTATCAGGGAACTGAGAAAGCGTTTTAAGCTGTGTCTCAAATCGGAGGCCTGAGATGTTAATGACCACTCGCTCGCAGCACTCGTGGTCTGGTTCCGGGTCGTACGTGTCCTGAGGTTGACCCGGATGAGCCGCAGCTTCATCTATGTGGTCACTTGTAGCGACGGTCATGATGTGAAGCGTGGCTGAGGGACAGGTAGGGGAAGAACGTATGCTACGTCTTTGAGCTTCTCACGCATCAGATGAGGGTCCAGGATTACCTGCAACAGCCAGATAAAAACAATGCTCAGAAGATTTGTTTTTCTAATGGACAAAGTTCTCTAGGGTCCTTTTTTCTAATTAAGGAAGTCTTTCGTATCATCACATCAGGTTCTTTTTCATGTAGTGCCTTAACCAGTCAGATCTGCCACATTATTTCTCTCTTGTTCTCTTGTATTGCTAGTGTACTGCTGGAAAATGAAAATACGTACAAAATAATGGAAAAATAATGTTATTAATCAGTTAAGCTCTCACTTTTTGCTTTTGGTTCCCTGTAACTCTTCTAATCCCTAGTATAGATGTTGATCAAATTGCGAAAACTGTTTCCGGAGCCAAAACAATTAAAAATCCCCTAAAGCTGATATTTTATATCATGCTTTAGCAAACTGTGTTTACGTTCAGGTTTGGCTCCCAGATCAGTGCAGGCTCAGGCTGTAAGATGTAGAATTTAATTATCCCTACATGATCTTACTCTGCCTTCAGTTAATTAATTTTTACATTCATCATTAAGTTAAACTGACACATTAAGCACATTATTCTGTTAAGACTGATAATTGCAGGGAGACAATGCAATGTGTTGAGGAGTTTTACTGATGAACTTAGCACACATTTGTAGCAAAGGTTAACCATTTTTACCCGTACGTCTCGTGATCCATTTTGCCAGTGGAATTGAAATCGACTTATCAGACAATCATTTTTAATTGGTATAAACAAATGAATGATGTTCAGGCTGTGAGTCTGATCTAAAATGGGTCTTTGGGAACTTTTCTATGAATATATTACCCCTAGCAGGCAAGAGCAGAAATAGAAACACTACAAATTCTACAAATTCTTTAAACCACGAGTGTCTACTTTTATATGAGCTTCGTATTAACCACCGCTGTGGAGTGGAACATGACAAAGACGTTCAATGCTCAACATGGACACAACAAAACAGGAGCAAATTCCCTTTTTTAGCCTCTGGGAAGAGGCTGATTGTGATAATGAACTCAAATGTTAGTTTTCTGACAAAGATCACTGATCGATGAGAATCAGGGGTTTTTAGCGAGAGAACAAATATAGCTATTTGCCTTAATCTTTGGAGTGCTGTATTACATCCTAGAAAGGCTGCCTACAGGACGTAGGGGTCTGAAAATGACTGGAAAACTACTTTTTCGGATTTGTGTCACTGTAGTTACTGCAGTTCGCTTTAATTCAGTTACAAACTATAATGTAGTTAGTGTGTAATTGACTCCAATTTGTGTGTATTTTCTACACTATGTCTATTGGATTCTGTACTGGTTCTGTACTGTGTTGCACTGACTCAACTGACCCCAAAAGCACTTTAAGTATATACTTGGATCCATAAACGTGTACACTTACTAGAACTATAAAGCTCGCGCGTGGCTTTGAGCGCTCAGCCTGACAGCTCAGCTGGGACGCTCGCGTGTTTGCTTTTATCTCCGGCACAAGATCAATATTCTTCTGGGTATAGCTGCATCACTCCTTTCTGGGTTCAATTATGCACTGTAAACCTAATCGCTCTTTGAGTGCCCTACAGGCGAATTGGATTTGAACCGCTCCCGGCTTGCATTAGCAACAGAGGGTTGAGTATCACTGGATATATGGCTACTTTCTATTCCGAGTCAAGGTGAGGGAAGAAAAGGCGGTAGAGTAAGTGTGTGTGTGTATGTGTGTGTGTGTGTGCCATTAGCTTGCTTTGCTATTCAATTCAGCGTGGATCGAAGAATAAAGTGTTATAAGCCTTCTAATCAAATGCTGTTGGAGATGGATCCACTGAAATTATAGGATATATTTACCTACAGAACACATTCTACTGTACAGGCACAAGCTATAATTGTATGTATCTTCAAGGGTACAACGGCAGGTTTTAAGGACAAAATACACAACTTAATTATGTGGAACTCATAAAACTATACGGAAACACGACAGTTTGTCATGTATTTGTACTATGAAAGCCTAGTTTTGACCATATTCCTGACAATTTTATCAACAAATATCTAACAGGATGAAACTGTTCCTGAACTACCAATAAACTTGTAATATAATACTCAAAAACATTCTCCATCTAAATGTAAATTCAACTAACACCCCCTATTTTTTCATCTTTAATCTACCACTAATCATCTGATAATAAAATGCAATCAGTTTTATAATTCAGTGATGTTTTTAAATGAAGCAAATAATGCATAATACATTTAAGAAAATTAATAATACAAAGAAAACGTAACCAACAAGGTTACGTTAAAACTTTAAGCATAGACTTTTTTCACACAAACACACAAAACTGAGTAACACGATCAGGAAAAAATGGCTTAAATGGGGATACAAATAATTAAAGGTGACTGAAGTGGAGCCCCAAGAGAACGTACTGTCCCAAGGACGCAGTAGTTCAGTTACAGAAAGAGCACAAATCAGCACATAAATGAAAAAATAATACACTATCAGCAAACCTTAAGGTGGTATCTTTATGAATTGTACCTTTAATATGTATCTTTCACCTGGAATTGCAATGCGGGATGTAAAAAGGTATATATTGAGATTAAGATAGCGGACTCTATACACCTTTCCAGGTAAAATGTCAGCCAGCAACAAATAACAGTACCTTTTATTTCTGAGCATGAACCTCTAAACCTCAAAAATAATAACTTCAACCAAGTCAAAATCAAAACAAGCAAGTCTCCTGGCCCAGAAAACTTTACTATGGTGCTATGTAGAACAATAATATGAGAAACTTACGTCTGACCCTCAAAACATGCAGTGGGATCATGTGTAGGTCCTTTGCGAGTCGCGATTCCTCTGTGCTTGATGGTGTGGCGGCTCTGTGCTTCTCTCTGCTGCAGTGATCCTGATCCTCCACCCAGATGAGGACGCTGAGCAAACGGGACGCTGTCATCGACCTTTTTTTGTACCCATCGTTTACAGAGGATCAAACATCAGCCCTAATAAGCCAGGTGGAGTCTCTGACTGCATAATTGCATTGAGAGATGCTGAAATGAGCAGTTTGGACTGTCGGCCACCCCCCCAACCCCAACACCTCTACCCTATCACTGTGTGTCTATATGTATATGTATATGTATATATATATATATATATATATATATATATATATATATATATATGTGTGTGTGTGTGTGTGTGTGTGTGTGTGTGTGTGTGTGTGTTTGTTTGGGAAACTGTCCTGACTGCATTAGACATCTGCAAAGAATAGATGATCGTATCAGAAGGAATCATCACATTGAATCCACAGATATTTTACAGATACCTGCATGCAAACACTTTTGCCTGTTTTATATGATCAGGTAATGAAAATAAAATGCTTGCATAATGGAAAATATTGTCTGAATACATACGTTTTCCATTCCTTATTTGCCACAGGTTGCATTTTGGGTGCTAAAGAATTTGCACTCCAGCAGTATTTCCCACTGAACTGGTAACAATTCTCTCTCTCTCTCTCTCTCTCTCTCTCTCTCTCTCTCTGTCATTTTTTTTTCTGAGAATGGTATGCATTCAGATACCGGGCTCGTGCACACGTGAAAGCCGAAAGTGAGAGGCGAAGCTGCAGTGCATCATGCTGCATCATTTCCAACAGAACCACACCACACCATGCACTAGGCTGGAGCAGGCACCATTTTATTATTATTATTATTATTATTATTATTATTATTATTATTATTCAAGCAGGCAATGCAAAAAACAAACAAACAACAACAAAAAAACATGCACTGAAAACGAAAACAAAAAAACCAAAAAGAAATCTCCGTATGTCCGTTGTGAATAAGGTCTCTTGCTCTTACTTGCATCCCCTCGGATCATTTTAACGACGCGCATCGCGTTTCACGACTCAATAAACTCCGACTTTTCGTCGTTTGGTTCCTAATCGTGCCATTTTACCGCTCCGTGTCCACGCTGCAGATGGGCGATGCCGCGCGCGCTCGTACACACACACACACATCCATACTCACACACATACGCACACAGACTCATAGACACACACGCGCACGCAGGAAGGAAGGATTTCACCGAGGCGCATTGCGCGCTCCTTTTGCGCGCATCCGCGGCCGCAGCGCGCGCATGCACGAGAGCGCGCCTCTGCTGCCTGGCTAAACATATGAGCACTGAAGAAATGAGATTTCAACGTTTCGTTATTTAAGTATGAAAGTAATACGTACATTTTATTTATAATTGCTTAAGGCTTGAACACAGTTTAGAATATTTATATGACTGTAGATATTTTATATGTTTAGTCTAAATATGAGAGATATTAAATAGGCCAAGCGATATATAACGTTCCAGCATTGTGAGACTATAAAGCTTTAAAATGCTAAAAGTTATTTATACTCTTTCTGGCAAGTTTTTAAATGATTACTGAATACAAACATTAAATAAAAATACAAATATACAAAAATGCCCAAAATGCTTTAACAACCAAATAAAAATGATTATTATTATTATTATTATTATTATTATTATTATTATTATTATTATTATTATTATTATGGCAACACAGTTTTTCAGATGGAAAAGCACACTTAACAAATAGCAATTAATTTAGTCATTGATTCATTAAGTGAAGTTAAACCCTGTGAATTTTCTATCCTTGATGATCTGAGAGAAACAAGTAAATAAATAGGTCTATTAAAAGCGGATAAATAAATAAATAAATAGGTCTAATAAAACACATCTGGGTCCTTCTGATTTAGAAAAAGAATCCATGAGGGGGTGGTGTGAGGTAACTGAGGTCAAGAAGAGATTTTCTTATAACAGCATTTCTTTTATTATGTTTAATTCCTTTTTACAACAGAGATCTGGTTTGAATTGAATTGGTTTATGAACCACACATCATATGCTTTTTTAGCTATTTATAATTACAAAATATTGAGAAACCCCAACACGTAAACTCCTGAAAAGGTGAAGAACTTAATCAAATGTCTCGACTTCATTTACATTTCTACATTTAGCAGACACCCTTACCAGAGTGACTTTTACCTACAAAGGACCTAGGATCTGAACTAACAACCTTCTGATCAGTAGTCCAACAGCTTAACCCCTAGAACTCTGCACACACGGATCTTTGTATATTTAACAGAATTTCCTGTTTACATTTACTCAGATGTATATGCACTTTTATATTTATCTGCATGTATATTTGCACCTTTGGAAGTATATATGTATATTTAACAGAATTCACTGCTTACACCTCCTGGTGGTCCAGCAGTAGGACCCTGTGCTCTTATTGCCGTGGCCCAGGTTCAATTCCTGGGCAAGGCACTAACCCAGCCAATGAGGAGTTAACTCTCAGTGCCGGTCCCAAGCCCAGATTAAACAGGAGGGTTGCGCCAGGAAGGGCATCCGGTGTAAAACCTGTGCCAAAATGAAACATGCGGACCAAGCGATCCCAAACAGGGAGCAGCCACAGCAACAGAATTCACTGTTTACATTTACTCAGATGTCTATTCATTCAGATGTTTACAGGATATATACTGGGTTTATTTATATCTATTTATTACAAGTACACTGCTGTTACCTTTGCGCAAATCTGTTCTATATTGCACTGACAATGTAAACACGATAAAAGGGAAGAGAAACCGTATTTCGATTCCTCTGTATGTCTGCACGTGTAGTGGCGTTGACAAATAAAAAACCTTGAACCTTGAACTGAGCTACTATATCCTTCACCATTGCAACACACATTATTCATTTTTATTCAAGTCCCTGTGAATAAGTGTGATGTCATTTAAATGAACACCTTAATATCAACACTTCCTGGCCAGTCAGATTCCAGATCTGAGCAGTGGTTTAAATGCTTTTATTGTGCGGTTGTGGTTTTTATTCACAGTTCCAGAAATAAATGCACATTTGCTATGGTTAACTTTTTCTAAGGGACTCAATTTTACTTTAGAACTTACATATGAGCTTTAAATATAAGTAAACAGTTTCTTTCTCTCTCTCTCTCTCTCTCTCTCTCTCTCACACACACACACACATGCATACTGTACACACACAACATTGTTCCATTAGTGGTGGAAGCATTTAGGATTTCCTCAGTACACACCCTAATGTTATAAACACAAACATACTGCAGGACTGGCCATGGTTCACTGCTAATTATTCATGAGGCAAGTAGTCCATTACGATGGGTGCACACACACACACACACACGGTATTACTGCATTAGTGAACCTGGCTGATGTATTGCTGCTGAGATCAGAGCTCTGTGTGTGTGTGTGTCTTTCTTTTTGTCATTTTTTTGTATCATCCAAAGCAGCCTTATTGTCCAACCTCATTGTGGTTATATTTTTATTATTAGACTTCCACAACAATCCTCCTTCCTCTCTCTCTCTCTCTCTCTCTCTCTCTCTAGTAAATGAGCAGCACATTGATTTAGCATGGGATTTCAACTCCTTCCTTCCAGTGAACAAATCCATAGTCCTGTGTTCCTGTTTCTGTGAAGGACAGATGGAGGACATACATCAGCTCAAGTTCAGCCCTGAACATGCTGAAGATGCTTTTACTCCTTGACTGTATTACACAGGACATGGAGGATGGATATGGACAAGGACGCCTGTGGATCAAGACAAGTCAGCGTCCTAGGAGCTTTAGGAGAAATCCAGAACAGTTTTTCACTCACTTTATTAGTGTAATTCTTCACACAGGGATTAAGGGTACCAGCAGGTCAGGGACAAAGGGTACCACCAACTCTGTCTGAAAGTTTGGTATAGTAAAAACAAAACAAGATATATTTCCTTATTTATTTATTACTAAATATCAAACTGCCCGTTTAGGTACTGGTAAAGAAATTGAAGCAAAAAGATCAAAGAGGATGAGGATTGATGACCGATCCAGAGGCATGATGCTTATTAGTGATTAATGCAAGAACAGTTTCTGTGGAATAGGCTGCTTTTAAGCCAGACTGATAAGGAGGATCCTGGGGGTTGTTCTGGGTGAGATATACAGACAGTTGCTTGTAGACAGTGTGTTCAAGGATTTTTCAGAAGGAAGCACAAGTGATACTGCTCAGTAGATGCTGATCTCAGGGACATCCAGTGTGGGTTACTAAAGCATGGATGTAACCCTAGCTGACTTGAATGCAATCAGTCCATGCCCGGATGTTCTGGAGTCATTAATGATAGAAGAGATAGAAGGGAATGAGGTCTTGTGAGATGGTCTGGAGCAAGAAGAGAAGAAAAGTGTGGCAGAGAAAGAGGAAGGGAATCCTGAACACGTAGTGTAAGAGTCAGGATAAGGTTTCAACAGGAAAGGTCTGCATGAGAGATAGTCGGTATCAATATTTCCTCCACTTTCTCTCAGCTGCTTTTAATTCTCTCCTCAGGCTGCCAAGGAGCAGAGTGAGAAGACTATACCTACAGGTCTCAGTTCCAGAGCTGAGCTATCATAACTGTGTCTGAGGCAACAGTGGAGAAGAGATGAGGTTACAGGTTGTATGGACTCGTTATTTTTTTTACACACCCACACTTATTCACTCAGAGTGTTTAACATGTCCGATCCTGCACCAGGAGTGTTTAACACGATCATTTATTCACTCAGTGTTTAACATGGTCAGTAATTTACTAAAGTGGTTAAAGACACCCGGTTCAACTGGGATTTTTTTCACACTTTTTATATTTTAGATAAAAGTATGAAACTTTCCCATTGTAATGATGGAATGCTGGGAAATTCCATGCCTGTTTGTTTGTTCATTTGTTCTTTCTTTCTTTCTTTCTTTCTTTCTTTCTTTCTTTCTTTCTTTCTTTCTTTCTTTCTTTCTTTCTTTCTTTCTTACTGTAAGTGAAGTTTTTATTGTTTGTTGATTGGTTGGTTTGTCACCAATCCATTAATTCAGCCTCTCTTCCTTTGCTTTCTTCTTCCTGTCTTTTTTCTTATGTATCTACATAAGAATTTCTTTATTATTTACAGAATTTGTCTGGATCGAATTGATTGGATGTTTACTATAGAAAACGGTTTCAAAACATTTCCCCCAAAAGGTAGAACCTTTTTTAGAACACTATTTGATACATACCAACCAAACTTCCTTCCTTCCATCCTTCCAATGTCCTTCCTTCCTTCCTTCCTTCCTTCCTTCCTTCCTTACATCCTTCCAAACATACTTCCTTCCTTCCTTCCTTCCTTCCTTACATCCTTCCAAACATACTTCCTTCCTTCCTTCCTTCCAAACATCCTTCCTTCCTTCCTTCCTTCCTTCCTTCCTTACATCCTTCCAAACATACTTCCTTCCTTCCTTACATCCTTCCAGACATACTTCCTTCCTTCCTTCCTTCCTTCCTTCTAAACTTCCAAATCACCGGATTTCCCTAAGAAAATGCATATCAATTTTTTAGCAAGCTTATTATTATTTATGTAATATTATAGAACCCTTGAACGATTCTATCTATTCTATTTCATACCAGTTCCTAAAAACAGTAGAGCCCATTTATTAGAAGCTCTAGAAACAATCCTTCACTGCCCCATAAAAAGAACTCTTTTTATTTAAACATATATGGTGAGTGAATTAAGCTTTTCCCTGAGCACAGAGTGGGCACTAGTCTGAAGTGTCCTTAACTGCTCATGCTAAAACAACACTGATGTGTTTAAGCAACCGAGAGAAGAAGAGCTGAACCAATCAAACACAGAGTGCTCAGAATAACGGAGATTCAATTAGTAATGACTGATTCCAGCCCATTAGAATGAAATCAGTGTGGATCTCAGCGGAGAAATGTAGATCAGGTTACACAGTGGAACGGGAACGGAAAATGCCCAGATGGAGAACCTCACCGCCATCATGGAAAATCAAATCCAGCTTGAGATTTGTTTCTTTACTGCAAAAAATCCTGCATGTCTAAAGCATCACATACCTGTAATATGTGTACGTTTGTACATAACATTTGAAACAAAATGGCCGAACTATCAAGCACACAAAGAAATAAATATACACATTTAAATGGACCGTTATTATAATATGAATTGCTTACAATTAATTCAGACTTTATGAAACAGAAAGCCGCACTTCCTATCAGAATCAGACTGCTATCAAAGTGAGACAATGCAAATAAAACACTCAAGGTTTTTGCTCAGGCATGCAACTCGGTATGAACGCAAAATGGAGCTCAGACTATGGAGCGGTGTGTTGTGAAATATTCATGTGGAGGGATATTTTAAGCCTCCCATATCCCGAATACAGGAATGCTGGGATGCAGTAAGGCTCTGGGAATGAGTGCACACACACACACACACACACACAGAGTTCATGAGAATCCCCTTGTTTAGCAAAAACAGGGTATATTTGTGTTTATGACCACTTAATCAGAGAGATTTGCGAGTGTAGATGTATTGTTTGGCTGAATGTGTGTGTGTGTCCATGTCTGGTGCTCTTTACATGACATCATTATGGTGCTTCAATTAAAATGCTCAATTCTGATTGGTCGAAAGGTGTTGATTAATTTTCTATATCACCCAGAGCTCATATAATTGTTTCTATGGTAAGAACTAATTCATATATTCATATGTTTCATATATATCTGTTTGTGTGCCATACACAAAACTGAAGAGATGCTTATCATTCTTGGAAGGAGTCTCCAGTATCAGTAACTTCTTTATTATTATTGTTATTATTTTATTTTTTTATTTCTATAGCGCTTTTAACAATGAACATTGTCTCAAAGCAGCTTTATAGAACATAAGAAACAAAATCATAGTGCAAAAAGTCCTAGATGTTTGACAAAATCATCACTAGTGAGCAAGCCTGAGCAACTGTGGCAAGGAAAAAGATGGTAAAAGGAAGAAACCTTGAGAGGAACCTCATCTCAAAAGGAAACCTCAAAAGGAAACCTCATCCTCATTTGGGTGAGACCGGAGAGTGTGATTATAAATGATTATAAACACCAGAGAGTGTGATATGAACAATGTCCTTTCTGCATTTATGTACAGTGTACAGTGTGATGCAGATTCAGCATGTGTAGAATGTTAGTGTGTGTATTAATTAAGAGGTTGTTGTCATCCTCAAAGTCCACATAGGGTTAACAGCATTGCTTTGAATATCTTCACGAAGCAGAACCCAGCTGGAGTTGGTCCATCTCTGGATGCCTATTAAGAAAGAAACTATTAATAGTAGTAGTTTTGTCCCGTTTTGTTTAACTGTGATAATGTTGAGATGCAATAATTAAAGTGGCCTGTGGGTGGCAGCACCATAACAAATAATAACGCCTATGTTGCAACGGAATTATTATTTTAACGTTGTGCTTATCCGTGACTGACTAATTACATAATAAAGCTTACATCATATAATTGGAAAAGTTTACTAAAGTAATATTTGTAAAGTATGTAAATACACTATCTATTCACTTCTGTTTAAACTTACACTTTAATAGGTTAATAAAAATATCATAATACATGACAAGTGTTTTGCTTACACTCTATTTGAAAATATCTGTTTTTTTCTGAAAACTTTGTGTACTATGCTGATGTATACAAAGTAGACTATTGGTACTGTTATGTATGTAATATAATTGGCTTTTAGAAAAGACAGATCAGTGACATCATACAAAGCCCACATCCACGCAGACACACTCATATTACACTCAGGATTCAATATGCTGACTATATCTGTGTTTAACCACAATGCAGCGTATGCTTAATGTGCTCTAATGGACCTGTAATGCAATTTATATCAGTGGCAAAATGACCTTTAAGCTATTTCGCTTTATTTATTTTTTTTCTTTAAAAAGTACAAACATGTTTAGAGTTAAAATGATTGAGACAGTTCATCACTGAATATAGAGTGTCATTGTATAGTAAGGGATGTTGATTGTTTGAGAGCAGGAAGAATGTTAGTTTGCTTGTCAGTCAAAAAGTGCGTGCGTGTGTGTGTGCGTGCGTGCGTGCGTGTGTGTGTGTGTGTGTGTGGTAGGGTGGGGTAGGTGGCTTCCATGTGCATACACCCAGCATGCTGTTTTGGTGCCAAACTGGTATCCCCTATGTTGTGGGAGTCCCGCCCTGTTATACTACACTCCAAAGCCAAGTCTCTCTCTTTTTTTTCTAACCCACACACACACACACACATGGGCACACACACACACGGACCCACTCACACAGTGGGAGATATCCTGTGCCATCTGTGGCTTTAAACTCTCTCTCTCTCTCTCTCTCTCTCTCTCTCACACACACACACACACACACACACACACACATGGCCTGGGCAGACAGATTCCCTGGATTCACACCTGCTCGTCTGAATTTTTTCATCCATTTAATTTATTTAAGACTTCAGCTAACAATGTGCTAAGTTTGAGAGAAATCCATAAATAAAAAAGACTATAAATAAAATCTCTCTAAATAAATAAATAAAAATAATTAAATAAATAAACAAATGTTGACTAGTCTGTGCTCGCAGTCTGGAACCTGTGCTTTAAAATGTAGTTAATTAAATAAATCTGGAAGGTACATGCCATTTACGCTATTTACATGCTATTTAAACAGGTTTAAATGTTGTTTATATTTACATTAGTATATTAAAGTCCTTTTTTCAACCTTGCATAATAATAATAATAATAATAATAATAATAATAATAATAATAATAATAATAATAATAATAATAATAATAATAATAAAACAAAACAAAAGAATTAAAAACACTGAACACAGAATAATGAAAATAGGTGTAAATGTCTGATTAGTGCCACCTTTAGCATTTATTCATCACTTCATCTGAAGGTCAGCAGCAGCAGCAGTCACGTGTCCCTGTGTGTAAAGCACTATAACAGATTGTATTGCTTGCACATGACCTGCTGTTCTCTCATTAGTACAGTGTTTGGAATCACACTTAGTTTGCAGGAGGTCAGAATACATCCACTGTGTGCTTAACGGTGTGTCTGACAAGGACAGCAGTGAAGGTCGCTCACCTGAATTTCACCTGCTGTGCTGTGCTGTCCACCTCATTAACAGTTCCTACTCCTTTAATTGTGTGTGTGTGTGTGTGTGTGTGTCTAGAGGGAGAAAGTGATATGTGATAAGTTATGTCACCGATCCATTCTTAATAGCCTCGCCTGCCGTTCACCCCTGACAAACAAACAGTGGAACTGGAAGGATCTGGAACTGCTCTGAAAACGACCCACCAACACACACACACACACACATTGGATTTATGATATTTAGGTATGCGCTACAGAGGATACTGCAGAGGTCACGCCTCCTTCTCTGGGACTAACAGCTAAATGGGCTATACCATCTTATTGGCCATGCCTCCTTTATTAGGACTAGCATGCTGAGGCCACACCTACTTCATTGGAACCAACAGGTTCAGTGACCACACCTCCTTCAATGAGACTGACATGCCGAGGCCACACCTCCTTCACTGGGACTGACAGGTTTAGAGTCCACGCCTTCTTCATTGGTACTGGCATGTCGAGTGGCCACACCTTCTTCAATGGAATTGAGAGATGCAGAGGCCACACCTTCTTAAATAGAACTAACAGATGCAGAGACCACACCTACTTCATTTGGAATGACAGGTTCAGAGGTCACACCTCCTTAACGTGAACTGACAACTTCAGTGGGAATGTGTCTTTCACTGGGACTGACATGCTGAGGCCACACCTTCTTCACTGGGATGAACAGGTTCAGAGGCCAGACCACCTTCACTGGAACTGACATGTTCAGTGACCACACTTCCTTCAATGGAAATGACAGATGCAGAGGCCACACCTCCTTCAATGGAACTGAGAGATGCAGAGGCCACACCTCCTTCATTTGGAATGACAGGTTCAGAGGCCAAACCTAGTTCACTGGAACTGACAACTTCGGTGGCCACGTCTCCTTCACTGGGACTGCCATGCTGAGGCCACACCTCCTTCGCTTGGACTAAGAGATGCAGAGGCCACACCTCCTTCTCTGGGACTAACAGCTGAAGAGGCTACACCACCTTTATTGGAACTGCCAGGTTTAGTGGCCACACCTTCTTTAATAGGACAGGCATGTTAAGGCCACACCTTCTTCACTTTGACGAACAGGTTCAGAGGCCAGACCACCTTCATTGGAACTGACAGGTTCAGTGACCACACTTCCTTCAATGGAACTGACAGATGCAGAGGCCACACCTCCTTCAATGTAACTGAGAGATGCAGAGACCACACCACCTTCATTGAGACTGATAAGTTCAGAGGCCATACCTCCTTCATTGGGACTGACATGTTCAGTGGCCATGCCTCCTTCACCTGGACTGAAATGCTAAGGCCACACTTTCTTAATTGGGACTGACAGGTTCAGTGGCCACATCTCCTACACTGGGACTGACAGGTTCAGAGGCCACACCTCATTCACTGGGACTGACAGGTTCAGAGGCCACGCCTCTTACATTGGTACTGTCAGATGCTGAGGCCACACCTCCTTCACCTGGATTGACAGGATCAGACACCATACCTTCTTCACTGAAAGTGACACCTGAGATTATGCCACTTTCACCATAAAATTAAATAAAGAAAGTGAAATAAAATAAAATAAAATAAAACAGTAGTTTATAAATACATTTAAAAAAACACCCATAAAGCTACAGAGTGTTCCTCAACACATTTACATCTTCCACTGTGTATTGTGCTCTTTAGATAATGTATGTCCTGCCTCAGCGTTTCTCAGGCATGTAAGTAAATGTTTCCACTCTGAGGTTTCTTTAGTGGAGTGTAACTGATCTGATCAGTGCTGGTGTTGGGTGATAGACCATGATGCAGAGCCTTGCCTTACCGCTGATTTCACATCTAATATTTCAGCTCTGCTTCAGAGCAACAAACCCTACACTTCCATCTATCAGTTAACCCTTAAGTTCTATAAGAGTCAAAATTGGAAGGTTTAAATTGGTGCGTAATTTGTCTAGTTGCAAACTCCTCATGAAGCAATGTAGATAAGCTAGGTACACTAGAAGCTACTTAGAGCTATACCTAGCTGTCTACAATGAAGCTAATTTGACAAGCCGAGAAGAATCAGCTATTATCTTTATTTATCGTGTGGCTACTTCATTGTACAAAATATAATCCACATGGTTTCTACAGGGTATGCCAAAAACTACAGATGAAACCGAATCAAAGAAAGCTCACTGATACTCTTTACTTTGATTTGAAACATCTAGCTAGGTAATTTTGACATTGGTGAATACTGTAGCTAGTTACTGGAAAAGCTACAGACTATGTTAAAATAGTAGTATTGCTACGTATACAGAAGCTAGCTACCCCATAATATTGTTTACATTTACTGTATTGTCCCTTTTGCACTGATCCCAGAACCCTTTGATTTTGAGCTAATGTTGCTAGCAGGCTCATTCATGGAAATTCTTTTCAGTTCATTTTAAGTATTTTGGGTGGAGTAAAATTAGTTAGCTACATTTTTCTTGTACACTATAAAATTGATATAAAAATGTAAACTCTTTACAGTAAAATTGAAGTCATTTCCAGCTAGGAATTAGTGCTAAAGGCTAGCATTTGGGTTTAAAGTTTGGGAAGTTAGTGGTTAAACATTAGAATTAGTATTAGATACTAGGGGTTGAATGTCACGGTCAGGTTTTTTAAATTAAGGCTGGGATTGACACTTGATAAACTTAGTGATGAGTGGTTAAAGTTAGGGCTACAGTGTACAGGTTGGGTCAGTTGATTGTGTGTGTGTGTGTGTGTGTGTGTGTGTGTGCGCATGCTCTACCCTATACGTCATCTCTAGTTTCTCCCCAGCATAAGGTTACTCAATACTGGCTTTAATAGATTAAAGCCACTCTGAGCCCAAATGGAGACGAGGTCAGAAACAGCGACTCATCACACACACTGGCACACACCTGTAGACCTTCCTTCAGGTGAGCTAGGAGTGTATATGCGGAGCTCGGAGAAAAGCATAAATGAGTGTGTGTGTTTGGATGTCTAGCTTTGTATTGGCAAACTGTGAGCAATTCTAGCTTGATGTTATTTAATCTGAATAATGTGTATGTGTGGGTGTGTGTGTGAGAGAGACAGAGAGAGAGACAGAGAGAGAGAGAGAGAGAGAGACCATATGTCCTCACAAAGATAGGAATATCTGTTTTGGGGACATTTGGCTGGTCCCCATAAAGAAAAATTGTTTGTTGTTTGTTTGTTTTGTTGTTGTTTTTGAAAAACTGTGGCTTTTATTATTTTTATTAAAAACACTTTTGGTAACTGAGGTTGGTAGGTTAGATTTTGATAGAAATTACTTAAAAACATTAAAAATTATGTGATTGGACAAGTATACTAAGATAGTGTGTGTATATGTCAGTGTGTATATGTCAGTGTGTGTGTGTGTTTCATTTATAGATATGAATTTAGCTTTAACTATTTTTTAAAATATATAAGACTTAGAACTGGAACATATTATCAAATCAAGTAAATCTCAATTAAAGTAGGAAACCACACTCATTGAAACTGTAAAGCAAAAACTAGGACAAGGAACTTGTAAGGTTCACAGTAACATGTCTTAGTAATGCAGTTAGACCGTGACAAACTGAAAGTGACAGGATCCGAAAACACCCACAACAAGAGATTGACAGAGATTGGGTCAAGAGTGATGCAGTGGTGTCACTGAGTCTGATGAGCTGAATCAGAGAGGGTTAGGGGCTGAAATGGATACTGCACAGAGCAAAGGGCAGAAGCATGGACTGGTAGTAAGCAAGAACATGAACAGAGCCCGTGAAAGAGAGGCTTGCAAGACTGCTTGCTGCATTGGCTTCAGGAACTTCAGAGACACTAGGAGAGTGATTATGGGATGGGGCTCAAAGGCCACTGGGAGGAGATGCTGGAAGCAATGGGCAATTTAGAGGAAAGGCTTGAGCTAGAAGAACCTTGACTGGGATGGCATTACATTTTATCTCATTTTATACAACTAAGCAATTGAGGGTTAAGGGCCTTGCTCAGGGGCTCAGCAGTATCATCTTGGTGGTCCTGGTATTTGAACACACAACCTTGCAATTAGTAGTCCAAGTTAATAACACCTTAACCATTGAGCTACCAAATCCCCTTCAGATACCCTGGGAGGATGATGCTAGAAAGCTCTGGGCAATTGGGAGGCAAGGTTTGGGCTAGAAGAACATTGACTGGGACCTCAGGAACATTGGGTTGGCAAGGTTGGGATAACATAACCTAAAGCCTTGGACAAATAGGAAGTAAGGCTGGGACCACAGGACTGTTGGAAGGCCACCAGACAATTATAAGGGGAATCTGGACAACTAGAGGGTACAGCTGGTTAGAAGTTTGGAAACCAAATATATTTACTTCTCTTTTAGTCCTTGTAACTTCCAGATTCATTGAGAAGCTCTTCTTTTACACAGACATAACAAGACCTTCAGTTACTCAGTCACATATGACAATTATTGGCAATATATTCTGTAATGCATCAGTGTTTATCTTTCTTCTGCTAGCTTTATAACTTGTCAGGCCACAAAGATAGTACTGAGGATAGTTGACCCTCATGTCCTCTCATTTCATCAATCTTAGTTAGTACACTTTTTTGTAAAATGCTCCCACGCTTTCATGTCATATCACCTATTGGTTTGGTTTTGGTGCCTCTCAACAATTTTCTAATTGAGAACTGTAATCCAGATGTCCAGAGATCATTCTTAAAAGCAAAAGCTCCTGGCTGTTGTACGCTGTCATAGGTAAAAGCTGTTTCACAAATAATCTGAGCTCTCAACTAGATCTGGTGCATTTTTTGCAGCAACTTTTTGCAGGGACTGCTAGTCAGTGGCAAGTCCCCATTTATGTTAAAGATATATGCACCATAACACTGTGGAATGCATTTGTCTATCATGTCAATATCCTTTCTGAAAGCAGAGGTTCCTCCATCCACCTCAATTCCCTTAAGAAGCCTGTATAAAAATACTGTAAGGGACGTCTCTGAAAACCTTTTGCATCAGCCAAAAGAGAACTCCTAAGCTTGCTTTGCGTGCTTTGGTGGCTAGATGAATCTATCACCCAAAGTGAATGTTCAGTGATGGCAAGTCTATAAAATGTACCTTGATGTGCTTGATATGAACCATATAGTACTGTATAAGACTCTGGCCTCAGCTGTCTGCCAAGGAGAAAAGACAAGTGGTGGTCTGTTGTCTAAACAGAGGCTACTGGTCAGTCTGTCTAGACTGCTATCAAGATAATACCCAAGTCAGGTTTTAGACAGACTTCACGGTTTTCTGTGCTTCTACTTTACAGAGAACAATTTTTTAAATTAATGTATGTCTTATATTCCAAGATACACCTGTTCAGTTTTTACACCGATGTAAACACTAAAACTTTTCTTCTCTTTAATTTGTAGGGACTCAGAGTTCCCTCAGTGTGATGAGCATTGCTGTGAAGCCCAATGGTGACATACCAGTTAGGAATCTGAGCTGTAATTTAGCTCCCTTGGAGGTCTGATCTCTGTCATCAAGTTCACAGATGACTGTCCAAGCTGAGAGGATGGAGGTGGCATTAGTTGACTTTGAGAAGTTAGAGAACATGAAAATTAATGGAGATGACCCAAATTACTCCAATGACAAGGCAGCTTTGACGGCAGATATGCCAGAAAAGTGGGAGGCCACCAATGTCAACCATGTCATGGATACCCCAAATATCCGTTCCTACCAAGAGAAAAGTCAGATCATGAGGGAGGCAGAATCTCCCTCCATTCTAACCCCAACAACAAGAGGACGTCCTAGCTGTGCTAGCCTAATATCCAACTGGAAACTTTTATTAAACATGGAAGGCTCTCAGGGTGATGGCATTTTCAACAAACTGGCCAAAGAATGCTATGAGGATCTATTTGTGGACAAGAAAGAGATTGAGGATGGTGAGCAAAAAGTCATTATCAACATCGCTGGTCTTCATTTTGAAACAAGACTCAAGACCTTGGACCAGTTTCCTGATACTTTACTGGGAGATCCTTTAAAAAGAATGGACTACTTTGATCCAATGAGAAATGAATATTTCTTTGATCGTAATCGCCCCAGCTTTGATGGAATTCTATACTATTACCAGTCAGGTGGAAAGATCCGCAGACCTGCAAATGTTCCCTTGGATGTTTTTGCAGATGAGATCAATTTCTATCAGCTAGGTAGTGAAGCCATGGAGCAGTTCCGTGAAGAAGAAGGCTTTATCAAAGAACCGGAGGTTCCTTTACCATCCAATGAGTTCTATAGACAATTTTGGTTGCTCTTTGAGTACCCCGAGAGCTCCAATGCTGCTCGTGGGGTTGCTTTGGTCTCACTTATTGTGATTATCATCTCCATCATCATCTTTTGTATGGAGACCCTTCCTGAGTTTCGTGATGACTTTGAGGTCTTTCAAGTCATGGGACTACCAATCAATCAAACAAAGGATGCTGAAGTTTCCTCACTCTCTTCATCAAGTGCCACTTCCAAAACCATTAGCACCACTTTCACTGACCCTTTCTTCATCATTGAGACAGCCTGCATCATCTGGTTTGTCTTTGAAATTACTGTCCGTTTCCTGGTCTGCCCAAGCAAACGCAAGTTCTTTAATAACATCATGAACGTTATTGACCTCATCTCGGTCATCCCGTATTTTGTCACTGTCATAACTGAGCTGGCAGCTGTGACCAATAGTAACACTAGTGGACAGAGCATGTCCCTGGCCATTCTTCGAATAATCAGGTTAGTGAGAGTCTTCAGGATCTTCAAGCTATCACGTCACTCCAAAGGTCTTCAGATTTTGGGTCAGACACTCAAGGCCAGCATGAGGGAGCTGGGCTTGCTCATCTTTTTTCTCTTCATCGGAGTTATACTCTTCTCCAGTGCCATCTACTTCGTCGAGGTGGATGATCCCAACACACAGTTCAGTAGCATCCCTGATGGATTCTGGTGGGCCGTGGTCACCATGACCACCGTGGGATATGGAGACATGTGTCCTATCACGCTGGGAGGAAAAATAGTCGGCACGTTGTGTGCCATCGCTGGGGTTTTGACCATTGCATTGCCCGTGCCTGTCATTGTGTCCAACTTCAACTATTTCTACCACCGGGAGACGGAGCAGGAGGACAAGAAGCAGATATCTGAAGATTCTCAAAAATTAGGGAATGACACAAAACATGGCAGCAGCTCATCTTTAAATAGGGTAAACGAAATCTCTGAAGGTAGAAAACGTTAAACGTACTAAAACACTTCACTGGCATTTGTGCTAGAACATTTTAGTTAGTATTATTCTTTTGAATAATTAAGTAAGTATTTGGTCTCTGAAAAACAATGAATGTATCTTAATGAGTGCTCTTTCAGTCACAGCAGATTTTAGGCTCACACACCAAAAACTCATAATCCCATAAAGATGCTACCTCATGAAGCCACAATCTGCAATTCCTAACAATATACCATGTATAATTTGTCAGAGTGTAAGAAAATGTAGATCTATATTATATAGAATTGTATATTTGCTAGAAAACAATCGAAGCACTTTGAAAACAAACCTGATTTATTTGTAACTAATATTTCCATGCCATTTGAATACATCAGTGATTCAACCCTTTGCAAGTCTATTTGGCTGTGTTCACATTACAAACTTTTTTTTGCCACAACTGACTCATATCTGTCTTCAACCTGGTAATGTGAACTCAGAGTCATACTTTATATCACACTCTAATGAGGATATTTTAGATAGCACGTATACACCAATATACCAATGTATGGTCATTTTCTAAGATGTATTTCTTGATCACTACACTTTTCCACACTCACATGCAAAACAAAGGACCACAACACAAACTTGTTTATTTGTAATGGGAACCAAATATATCTGTAAAAAAAAAAAAAAAAAAAAAAAAGGATGTGTATTCTTGCTGAATTCCAATGGCCACCCTCTTAAGGGCTGGCCCACAACTTTTATCAGCTTGAATTGTATACTCATTGTATACTTACTTACAATGCAATGCTACAGTATGACAGAAAACAAAGCTGTTTATAATAACAATAAATGTTAAAATTATTTATCCAGCCAAATTCTTCATGTGTGAAAGGCAGCTGATGAAACTTCTTCACTTTATTTTGAAATACATTTACCTTTACTTTCATGGTATTTGGTAGATTTCCTTATCCAGGGCGAAAGTGGTTGTTTAAGTGGTTAAGCCGCTGGGTGGTTGATTGGAGGATCAGGGTTCAAGCCCCAGCACCACTGTTGGGCAATTGAGCAAGGCCCTTAACCCTCCCTGCTTTTGGGGTGCTGTGTCATAGCTGCCCCTGTGCTCTGACCCCAACTTCCTCAGCTGGTTTATGCGAAGAAAAGAATTCCACTGTGCTGTAATGTATGTGTGGCAATAATAAAAGGCAGATAAATAATAGAAGCAGTGTCTTCTATTATTCCCAAGACAAGGATTTTATGCTTTCATTTCTAACATATATTTCTACGGCACACACTATATCCAAACTGACAATACTGAAACCGATGCTGTTTCTTTAAGAGCCCGCGATGGCTCTCTGGCAGTCCATGGACGTTTAAAAATGACCTCTGGAAGGACATCAAACCTGTGAGTGACATGAAAATCAAAGACGTGGCACTTAAGTAGTCGGCTAGTGCATGCTTTCATTTCCTTGCTCGTCTTTAATGCTGGTGTCATTCAGTAACTGTGATCCAGGCAGGTCTGATGTCGGTGTAAGAGTGATCCAGTACAGCTTTGGAGAACCCCCTCTGGAAACTCCCTCTCTCTTTCTCTCAATGTGTGTGTGTGTGG
Source organism: Hemibagrus wyckioides (assembly GCF_019097595.1). Taxonomy (NCBI): domain Eukaryota; kingdom Metazoa; phylum Chordata; class Actinopteri; order Siluriformes; family Bagridae; genus Hemibagrus; species Hemibagrus wyckioides. Next base: position 20,097,678 of record NC_080724.1, read on the forward strand.
GTGTGTGCGTGTGTTATATAAGACACGTTACCAATAAGAAGTGTATCATCTTTCTTTGTAACATGAACATCCACCTCTTTTTCTCCTCCATCAGAACTTCACCTAATCCATCACTCCATTCTTTCTGACTGTCCATCCACAATGGTCTGGCTCACCCCCAGAGACCTGCTAATGCACTCACTAATGGTGTATTCACCGCTCCACCGCTTGCCTTTCGCTTGATTTTTTTTATAGCTGATTCTACCACTGGGGTGCTGTTTAACTATTTCCTCTGTAAAAATGAACTTTTGAAAGGATTTTTCACAAAGCAAACATGCATTTCTTTATTCAAAAATGTGTTAAATCATCTCATATTTAAAAGGCTTAATTGCTTTATTTTGCTCTTGAATGACTCACAGCATTGAAAGAAACATTTTCTTTTCTGCTAAGAATTCATTTTTATCAGGATTTAGTTGTATATAAATGTTTGTATACTTGAAAATTTCCACCAGTTTTTTTTCCTACTCACATGCCTCCTGACACATCTGGATACATCTCATTTGCATTTCCTGACACCCACCAAGCTCCATAAATGGTTGAGTAAGAGCACAGACAGCTAAAAGCACGAAATGAATGAAAAACTGAAAAAGAAAAGTGGGAGATATTTCAACTTGAAATGAATGACCAAAATAAAGATAGGACGATATTTTGACTCACTTCCATACCAATAACAATATTTAGCAATATAAACAGTTGACATGTGTTCAACTGCAGTATTTCTGTCTTCCGACTGATTGAAATCAAGCGCGTCCTGCTGTTACACCGGCTCCAGCATGTGCGCCGTGAAACCCCTGTGCATTATTGATGGAGCTGAGAGCCATCCAACCTCTCCTGCGCAATTCCTCCACCAAAAATAACACTCAAAGATTCACATAGATACGGAACTTTCCGTCGAAGTGTCCTTGTTCAAGATAGATTGCAATCCATGCAACTTTAATACCTTCCATGCCCCCTGAGCTGTATAGCATGCTAATAGAAATGAGAAGGTATGCTAATTAAGACATTTTATATATATACTGTGTATTGGAAAGCGGAGATAACCAGGTTGCTGATTATATTCCTATATATGCAATTTCTTGTATCTTGCATATTAACAAACAACGAAATATTAGAGAACAGCATGTCATTTTATGTTAACTGTTAAATGTCAAACGTTGAGGAATATCTGTGAAACCTGTTAGCTTTTGTTATCGCTTTCATTGTTCACTTACACTGTCACAAATTTGACACGTTATCAGGAACACATCCTTTCCTGTGGTGGAAAACTTAACCTCGGACTTTTACCAAGTTCTGACGCTGGAGACTACATTCAAAAATGTTAAATAAACAAGTGCGTGGTTGTCTTTGTCAATTAAGAAATCCTCGAAAAAAAGATTATTAGTTATTACAAATTTCATTCTGTCATACCAGTCCATGCAAATGAGCTGTTACCATAGAAACAATGATTATTATTAGAACAAGCTCATTGATATAAACCTGTGATATGTGTTACTGCTCATAAATATGTCACATTATTGCTTGATTATTGACATCTTATACAGTATGTACTGAAATATCATATATGATACACTGGGAAAAAAAATGTATGAATGTTTGTTTGTAGTTTTTAAGATGACACAATGGTTGCTGTTTCTCTGACAAATATATTTAATAACATTCATGTTCTGTGGAGCTGAGAGAGAAAAAAGGTGATGAGAACATACATTTTATACAAAGATAAAAATCTAAAAAAGGTTTGTCTTTTAGATTTTATTGATATAAAAACTAAAACAAAAAGTAAATCATTTACAGCGACTTTACATTTTATTGTTAATATTTTTTCACCCTAGTTTCAATTTTATTTTATTTTATTGTTTATTTTATTTATTTTTTTCCTAGTTTCAGTTATAATGGATTGAAATTGATTTTAAAGAACACATTTATTTCCTAAATGCTCCTATATCTGTTAGAAAATGTTTATTTAATTTATTTTATTTTATAAATGTTTATTTAATAGTATTGTAGATAAGGAGTTAATATAGGGTTAGTATATCAATACCTAAGAGATAAGAGTGAAAAAATGTAAATAACAGGGGGGAAAAGTATATAATTAATTCAATTCAATTCAATTTTATTTGTATAGTGCTGTTAACAGTGGGCATTGTCTCAAAGCAGCTTTACAGAAGAACAGAAGAAATATAGTACAAAAAGTTCAAGATTAGTATTAGACTTATGTTTACTTTTATTTGTATTTTTCCCTAGTGAGCGAACCTGAGGCGACGGTGGGAAGAAAAACTCCCTGAGATGGTAAGAGGAAGACCAGACTCAGAGGGAACATCAGCCTCATTTGGGTGACACCAGAGAGTGTGATTATAAATGATTATAAACACCGGAGAGTGTGATTATAAATGATTATAAACACCAGAGAGTGTGATAAAGACCAGAGAGTGTGATTATAAATGATTATAAACACCGGAGAGTGTGATTATAAATGATTATAAACACCAGAGAGTGTGATTATAAATGATTATAAACACCGGAGAGTGTGATTATAAATGATTATAAACACCAGAGAGTGTGATTATAAATGATTATAAACACCAGAGAGTGTGATTATAAATGATTATAAACACCGGAGAGTGTGATTATAAATGATTATAAACACCAGAGAGTGTGATTATAAATGATTATAAACACCGGAGAGTGTGATTATAAATGATTATAAACACCAGAGAGTGTGATTATAAATGATTATAAACACCGGAGAGTGTGATTATAAATGATTATAAACACCAGAGAGTGTGATTATAAATGATTATAAACACCGGAGAGTGTGATTATAAATGATTATAAACACCAGAGAGTGTGATTATAAATGATTATAAACACCAGAGAGTGTGATTATAAATGATTATAAACACCGGAGAGTGTGATTATAAATGATTATAAACACCAGAGAGTGTGATTATAAATGATTATAAACACCAGAGAGTGTGATTATAAATGATTATAAACACCAGAGAGTGTGATTATAAATGATTATAAACACCAGAGAGTGTGATTATAAATGATTATAAACACCGGAGAGTGTGATTATAAATGATTATAAACACCAGAGAGTGTGATTATAAATGATTATAAACACCAGAGAGTGTGATTATAAATGATTATAAACACTGGAGAGTGTGATTATAAATGATTATAAACACCAGAGAGTGTGATTATAAATGATTATAAACACCAGAGAGTGTGATTATAAATGATTATAAACACCGGAGAGTGTGATTATAAATGATTATAAACACCAGAGAGTGTGATTATAAATGATTATAAACACCAGAGAGTGTGATTATAAATTATTATAAACACCAGAGAGTGTGATTATAAATGATTATAAACACCAGAGAGTGTGATTATAAATGATTATAAACACCGGAGAGTGTGATTATAAATGATTATAAACACCAGAGAGTGTGATTATAAATGATTATAAACACCAGAGAGTGTGATTATAAATGATTATAAACACCGGAGAGTGTGATTATAAATGATTATAAACACCAGAGAGTGTGATTATAAATGATTATAAACACCAGAGAGTGTGATTATAAATGATTATAAACACCGGAGAGTGTGATTATAAATGATTATAAACACCAGAGAGTGTGATTATAAATGATTATAAACACCGGAGAGTGTGATTATAAATGATTATAAACACCGGAGAGTGTGATTATAAATGATTATAAACACCGGAGAGTGATTATAAATGATTATAAACACTGGAGTGTGATTATAAATGATTATAAACACTGGAGTGTGATTAAAAATGATTATAAACACTGAATAGTGTGATTATAAATTATTATGAACACCGAAGAGTGTGATTATAAATTAATATTATATATACTGTATACTGCATGGATGTTTACTTGGCTACTTTTCCCAGTCGTTTATTTGCTATTGTTAATGTTAATGTTGTATTTTTCTAACTGAACACACAATCCAGTCCATAAATACACACTGCATTCACATTTGTATCAGAAAAGTTCCTCCAGTTCTCCGATATCATGGAATCGACTCTTCTTCCCTGAACCGAATTGTTCAAATCTAAAAGTTAGTCTTAACCCTCTTTCTTAATAATTAACCCACAGGAGTTAAGTTCAACTCTGAATTATTCACCTGGGTGACCTGAAGGTAACATGGTGCTTCCTAAGCTATATCCCCTTCGAAAGAAGCCGAAAAGACACAGGATCTTTTTGATAAGCCTCGTTTTTTACTGTCTCACGGTCATTTAAGGTAGTTTAGGACGAATCTGTCCTCAGCGATAGACTGTGTAAGTTAAGCTTGAGTTTCAGCAGGTAGATTGAGTTCTTCCGTGACAGACGTCTCCTGTGATCAAATTGTCAACGTGGCTCGATGTTATCGCCGTTGGACAGAACTGGAAAAATCATTTGTTTGGATCTTTTATCTGAAAAAAGGATTTTTTTAAAAAAAGTATTAAAATGTCATAAGAAGGGCTGCTTGTGAACTTAGTATGTTTAGAGAAAGCATCCTGGCAACCCAACCTGCTTGCTAACTACTTTGTACATGGGATAGATAATCTCAATAATGTTTTGACTGTTAGGGCATCTGTATCTGGTTATTATTAAATATATCTCTTAAAATATAACTGAAAATCTGCTTTATCTAGCTTTATCTCAAATGGAGATATTTATACATATAAGTAAAAGTATAACTGGCAAATGACATCAAACACACTTAAGGAGATGCTGCTTACCTGAAAAATAAATCGAACAATTTAATAACCCCATTTAAAAGACATTTTAAGGCGTCTTGTCCACCTTGTCACCAGCCATCTTGCAATTATTGTTGTCATCCAGCATCAGTGCTTGGTAGCTCCGCCCCTCTATCTCTACGTAAGCAAAGCTGCGAGTGTTGAGTGCATGAAGTGTCCAACATTCCACACTTTTTTGGTTGAATAAGTTCATCATCTGGGTATGTGAAGTGCATTTCTTCTTCTTCTTCTTCTTCTTCTTCTTCTTCTTCTCCTTCTGGGATTTGTTCAGTAAAGTGAACACACTAATTACTTCATTTATGTACAAACTGCCATAAAATAGTGTATAAATATGGGATTTGGGTCCCATTTACATACCTTTAAGTGTTAGTCAGTTTATTTGCAGTTAGATTAGATTAGATTAGATTAGATTAGATTAGATTAGATTAGATTAGATTAGATTAGATTAGATTAGATTAGATTAGATCAGATCAGACTTTATTGTCATTGCACAGGTTTTCAAAGAGCTTGAGGTTTTTAATAAAAACAAAGGTACAGAGTTGGTCTTAGGCTGGATTTAATACACTATATTGCCAAAAGTTTTAGGGCACCCCTCTAAATCACTGAATTCAAGTGTTGTGTTTTTTTTCAGGGGTTGGGCTCGACCCCTTAGTTCCAGTGAAAGGCACTCTTAATGCTTCAGCTTCATACAAAGACATTCTGGACAATTTCATGCTCCCAACTTTGTGGGAACAGTTTGGGGATGACCCCTTCCTGTTCCAACATGACTGTACACCAGTGCACAAAGCACAAAGACCTCAACCCGATAGAACACCTTTGGGATGAATTAGAGCGGAGACTGAGAGCCAGACCTTCTCGTCCAACATCATTGCCTGACCTCACAAATACGCTTCTAGTGAAACGGTCAAAAATTCCCATAAACACACTCCTAAATCTTGTGGAAAGCCTTCCCAGAAGAGCTGAAGCTGTTATAGCTTCACTCCCCACGTGCATCAATGAGCCTTGACCACCCATGACCCTGTCGCCGGTTCACCACTGTTCCTTCCTTGGACCACTTTTGATAGATACTGACCACTGCAGACCGGGAACACCCCACAAGAGCTGTAGTTTTGGAGATGGTCTGATCCAGCCATCTAGCCATCTAGCCATCTAGCCATCACAACATGGTCCTTTGTCAAACTCACTCAAATCCTTTTCCTGCTTCTAACATCAACTTTGAGGACAAAATGTTGACTTGCTGTCTAATATATCCCACCCACTAACAGGTGCCATGATGAGGAGATCATCAGTCTTATTCACTTCACCTCTCAGCAACGTAAATAAATAGAAGAAAGTGTTTAAAAGTATTGTGTAAAATTTTAATGCAAAATTGTTGTGTTATGGATTTGATTTATGAAGTTCATACATCAAACTGGGACATGTTTCTCTCATAAATAAATTACCTTATGTAAACAACAACAAACACAATTCAGTCAAATTTTTCGGTACTGTATTCTATATAAAATGATTTATTATTATAGTATTTCGATCATAAAATAATTATTATAATGATAATATTAATATAAGATTTATATATCAATAATTAAATAAGGTTTTATTTTTAAATTATTTTAATATCACTATTTCTTTCACCCCAATGAACAAATCCTGTGATCTATATGTTTCCTGATGTGAACACTAGGTGTCGCTAAAGTCACATCCGAAAAGTTCAATTCAACCTTCATCTGATCCTCACACCGTGTTAATGACGTCACTGAGGTAAATGAGGTTCAAATTCAAATTCAAATTCAAATTCAAATTCAAATTCAAATTTTATTTGTCACATACGAAATGTAGTGAAATGCTTTTTTACAACTGTCCTACATTTGAAGTGTGTGGACAAGATAAGTATAGGGATATAGGTAATAAAAATATATAGAGAGAAAAATAGGAAGAATAAAAACATATATACATCATAGTAGAAATTAAAGACATGATAAATTTTGAAAAACACCAACAGTTATGTAAAGCCAATTTGTGTATCGGATACACATATTTTACATACACAAATATATGTGTATATAAAAATATATATAAAATATATACTGTACATAAAAAAAAATAAAAATAAAAGTATGTATATAATATAAATATGAATAAATAATAATAATAATAATAATAATAATAAATAATATTTATAAAATATATAAATAATATATATATATATATATATATATATAAACATTTATAATATATAGTATATAGCATATACATGTATGTAGATAAAAAAACAAATATAAATATAAATGTAATGACAATAAATAATACGGTATGTGCAATGTGCATACATAAGATAAATATATATATATACATGGAGTTTGCATGTTGTCCCCGTGCCTGCGTGGGTTTACTCTGGGTACTCTGGTTTCCTCCCACAGTCCAAAGACATGTACATTAGGTTGATTGGTAATTCTAAATTGCCCATGTGAGTGAGTGTGTGTGTGGTTGTTTGTCTATGTGTGGCCCTG
>NC_080724.1:20110000-20115000 GCF_019097595.1 Hemibagrus wyckioides
CACACACACAGCATAAACACTGTACTCTCTCATTTACACACACACACACACACACAGCATAAACACTGTACTCTCTCATTTACACACTCACACACACACACACACACACACACAGCATAAACACTGTACTCTCTCATTTACACACTCACACACACACACACACACACACAGCATAAACACTGTACTCTCTCATTTACACACACACACACACACACAGCATAAACACTGTACTCTCTCATTTACACACTCACACACACACACACACACACAGCATAAACACTGTACTCTCTCATTTACACACTCACACACACACACACACAGCATAAACACTGTACTCTCTCATTTACACACTCACACACACACACACACACACAGCATAAACACTGTACTCTCTCATTTACACACTCACACACACACACACACACACAGCATAAACACTGTACTCTCTCATTTACACACACACACACACACACACACACACACAGCATAAACACTGTACTCTCTCATTTACACACTCACACACACACACACACACACAGCATAAACACTGTACTCTCTCATTTACACACTCACACACACACAAACACACACACACAGCATAAACACTGTACTCTCTCATTTACACACTCACACACACACACACACACACAGCATAAACACTGTACTCTCTCATTTACACACTCACACACACACACACACACACACACAGCATAAACACTGTACTCTCTCATTTACACACTCACACACACACACACACACACACAGCATAAACACTGTACTCTCTCATTTACACACTCACACACACACACACACACAGCATAAACACTGTACTCTCTCATTTACACACTCACACACACACACACACACACAGCATAAACACTGTACTCTCTCATTTACACACTCACACACACACACACACACACACACACACACAGCATAAACACTGTACTCTCTCATTTACATATACACACTCACACACACACACACACACACACAGCATAAACACTGTACTCTCTCATTTACACACTCACACACACACACACACACACACACAGCATAAACACTGTACTCTCTCATTTACACACTCACACACACACACACACACACACACAGCATAAACACTGTACTCTCTCATTTACACACTCACACACACACACACACACACAGTATAAACACTGTACTCTCTCATTTACATATACACACTCACACACACACACACACACACACACAGCATAAACACTGTACTCTCTCATTTACACACACACACACACACACAGCATAAACACTGTACTCTCTCATTTACACACTCACACACACACACACACACACACACAGCATAAACACTGTACTCTCTCATTTACACACTCACACACACACACACACAGCATAAACACTGTACTCTCTCATTTACACACTCACACACACACACACACACACACACAGCATAAACACTGTACTCTCTCATTTACACACACACACACAGCATAAACACTGTACTCTCTCATTTACACACTCACACACACACACACACACACACAGTATAAACACTGTACTCTCTCATTTACACACTCACACAAACACACACACACAGCATAAACACTGTACTCTCTCATTTACACACTCACACACACACACACACACACACACAGCATAAACACTGTACTCTCTCATTTACACACTCACACACACACACACACACACACAGCATAAACACTGTACTCTCTCATTTACACACTCACACACACACACACACACACAGCATAAACACTCTACTCTCTCATTTACACACTCACACACACACACACACACACACACACACAGCATAAACACTGTACTCTCTCATTTACACACTCACACACACACACACACACACACACAGCATAAACACTGTACTCTCTCATTTACACACACACACACACACACACAGCATAAACACTGTACTCTCTCATTTACACACTCACACACACACACACACAGCATAAACACTGTACTCTCTCATTTACACACTCACACACACACACACACACACACACACAGCATAAACACTGTACTCTCTCATTTACACACTCACACACACACACACACACACACAGCATAAACACTGTACTCTCTCATTTACACACTCACACACACACACACACACACACAGCATAAACACTGTACTCTCTCATTTACACACTCACACAAACACACACACACACACACAGCATAAACACTGTACTCTCTCATTTACACACACACACACACACACACACACACACACACACACACAGCATAAACACTGTACTCTCTCATTTACACACACACACACACACACACACACACACAGCATAAACACTGTACTCTCTCATTTACACTCACACACACAAACACACACACAGCATAAACACTGTACTCTCTCATTTACACACTCACACTCACACACACACACACACACACACAGTATAAACACTGTACTCTCTCATTTACACACACACACACACACACACACACACACACACACACACAGCATAAACACTGTACTCTCTCATTTACACACACACACACACACACACACAGCATAAACACTGTACTCTCTCATTTACACACACACACACACACACACACACAGCATAAACACTGTACTCTCTCATTTACACACTCACACACACACAAACACACACACACAGCATAAACACTGTACTCTCTCATTTACACACTCACACACACACACACACACACACACACACAGCATAAACACTGTACTGTCTCATTTACACACACACACACACACACAGCATAAACACTGTACTCTCTCATTTACACACACACACACAGCATAAACACTGTACTCTCTCATTTACACACTCACACACACACACACACACACACACACACACACAGTATAAACACTGTACTCTCTCATTTACACACTCACACTCACACACACACACACACACACACAGTATAAACACTGTACTCTCTCATTTACACACTCACACAAACACACACACACAGCATAAACACTGTACTCTCTCATTTACACACTCACACAAACACACACACAGCATAAACACTGTACTCTCTCATTTACACACTCACACACACACACACACACACACAGCATAAACACTGTACTCTCTCATTTACACACTCACACACACACACACACACACAGCATAAACACTGTACTCTCTCATTTACACACTCACACACACACACACACACACAGCATAAACACTGTACTCTCTCATTTACACACTCACACACACACACACAGCATAAACACTGTACTCTCTCATTTACACACACACACACACACACACACACACACACACACACACACACACACACACACACAGCATAAACACTGTACTCTCTCATTTACACACTCACACACACACACACACACACAGCATAAACACTGTACTCTCTCATTTACACACTCACACACACACACACACACACACACACAGTATAAACACTGTACTCTCTCATTTACACACACACACACACACACACACACAGCATAAACACTGTACTCTCTCATTTACACACTCACACACACACACACACACACACACACACACAGCATAAACACTGTACTCTCTCATTTACACACACACACACACACACACACACAGCATAAACACTGTACTCTCTCATTTACACACTCACACACACACACACACACACACACACACAGCATAAACACTGTACTCTCTCATTTACACACTCACACACACACACACACACACAGTATAAACACTGTACTCTCTCATTTACACACTCACACAAACACACACACACAGCATAAACACTGTACTCTCTCATTTACACACTCACACACACACACACACACACAGCATAAACACTGTACTCTCTCATTTACACACTCACACACACACACACACACACAGCATAAACACTGTACTCTCTCATTTACACACACACACACACACACACACACAGCATAAACACTGTACTCTCTCATTTACACACACACACACACACACACACACAGCATAAACACTGTACTCTCTCATTTACACACACACACACACACACACACACACACAGCATAAACACTGTACTCTCTCATTTACACACTCACACACACACACACACACAGCATAAACACTGTACTCTCTCATTTACACACACACACACACACACACACAGCATAAACACTGTACTCTCTCATTTACACACACACACACACACACACACACAGCATAAACACTGTACTCTCTCATTTACACACTCACACACACACACACACACACACACAGCATAAACACTGTACTCTCTCATTTACACACTCACACACACACACACACACAGCATAAACACTGTACTCTCTCATTTACACACTCACACACACACACACACACACACACACAGCATAAACACTGTACTCTCTCATTTACACACTCACACACACACACACCACACACACACAGCATAAACACTGTACTCTCTCATTTACACACACACACACACACACACACACAGTATAAACACTGTACTCTCTCATTTACACACTCACACAAACACACACACACAGCATAAACACTGTACTCTCTCATTTACACACTCACACACACACACACACACACACACAGCATAAACACTGTACTCTCTCATTTACACACTCACACACACACACACACACACACAGCATAAACACTGTACTCTCTCATTTACACACTCACACACACACACACACACACACACAGCATAAACACTGTACTCTCTCATTTACACACACACACACACACACACACACACACACACACACAGCATAAACACTGTACTCTCTCATTTACACACTCACACACACACACACACAGCATAAACACTGTACTCTCTCATTTACACACTCACACACACACACACACACACAGCAAAAACACTGTACTCTCACATTTACACACACACACACACACACACACACACACAGCATAAACACTGTACTCTCTCATTTACACACACACACACACACACACACACACACAGCA